>NC_079193.1:358613744-358681244 GCF_029499605.1 Hyla sarda
TCTACTGCCACCTCTGTCCATGTCAGGAACTGTCCAAAGCAGGAGAGGTTTGCTATGGGGAATTGTTCCGGACTTGGACAGAGATGGCAGCAGAGAGCAATGTGGCAAGACTGGAAAGAACTACGCAACATCCTGTGGAGCATACAGCAGCTGATAAGTACTGGAAGGATTAGGATTTTGAAATAGAAGTAATTTCCAAATCTGTAGAACTTTCTGGGACCAGCTGATTTAAAAATATTTCTTTTCCTCTGGAGTACCCTTATAGGAAGACACCAATATTACACATGGCACATGGTAGGTGAGGGCCTTGATATAGAATTTTTCACTGGTGTTAAAGGGGTACTCCCGTGGAAATTATTATTATTATTTTTTTAAATCAACTGGTGCCAGAAAGTTAAACAGATTAATAAATTCTATTAAAAAAACTTAATTTTTCCAGTACTTTTTAGGGTCTGTATGCTACAGAGGAAATGGTTTTCTTTTTGGAACACAGAGCTCTCTGCTTACATCATGACCACAGTGCTCTCTGCTGACATCTCTGTCCATTTTAGGAACTGTCCAGAGCAGCATATGTTTGCTATGGGGATTTTCTCCTACTCTGGACAGTTCCTAAAATGGACAGAGATGCCAGCAGAGAGCACTGTGGTCATGATGTTAGCAGAGAGCTCTGTGTTCCAAAAAGAAAGGAATTTCCTCTGTAGTATTCAGCAGCTAATAAGTACTGGAAGGATTAAGATTTTTTAATAGAAGTAATTTACAAATCTGTTTAACTTTCTGACACCAGTTGATTTAAAAAAAAAAAAAATTTTAAAAAAATAAATAAAAAGGTTTTCCACAGGAGTACCCCTTTAAAGAGCTTCAGGGTCTATTCACACGTACAGTATTCTGCACAGATTTGATGCGCAGGATTTTCTGCTGCAGATTTCAATGTAAACTGAATGACTGAGCACAGCTTGAAATCCTGCACAGAATACCGTACGTGTGAATAGACCCTCAAGGAGATATAAAGTGAAGACAACCTATGTCCATATAACCTATTTGAGCATATGGGGATATGCTTGGCTTCTTGTGGACACAATCTGGCCTTGTATTACAAGGATGGCTATCCCTCTGAATGGCTAACGTGTACAGTAATACTACTGGGTGACTATAGCTCGTCCAAGCAAGCCCCAGTTGTTTGCCAGTGGTGCTGGGAGCAGGACCCGGCCCATATTTTGAAAGGGGTTATATCAGGTGGCCTTGACGTGGCGAGTGGGCTTGCACATTTTGACCAAAAGGTTCAGTAACAACTAGGGATCGACCGATTATCGGTTTGGCCGATATTATCGGCCGATATTCACGATTTTGGACATTATCGGCAATTACTTTGCCGATATGCCGATAATGCCCCGCCCCAAGACCGCCGCCGCCCCGTTGCCTCCCCCATCCCCGGTTTTATAATTTCCTGTTCCCTGGGTCCGCTGCGCAATAACGAGTGACGTCCTCGACGCGACGTCACCGTCAGTGCGCACAGTGACAGCACAGGACGCCACTAGAGCCAGAAGTAGCGCGGACCCCGGGAACAGGTAATTATAAAACCGGGGAGGCAATGGGGCAGCGGCGGTGGTTGGACTAGGGAGGACTCCAGGACAGGCAAGGGGAGAGTAACGGGTGGCGGCGGCGGTCTCTGGCCCCGCAAAAGCCGCTGCAGTTCATTGATTTAAATCACTGTTCTGCAGCGGCCTCTGTGGGGCCGGGGGGGGGGGGGGGTGGGGGGGTAATAGCAGATAACTTATATCGGAACATCGGTATAAGTTATCGGCCTCAAAGTTAACATATTATCGTGTTGGTATCGGCCCTAAAAAATCAATATCGGTCGATCCCTACTAACAACCTGTTAGTTTTTAAAACTATGCCGAGAAGCAAATGGATCATAGTACAAGTTGTGGAGGTGCCGCCATGTTCTTTTTCTCTATTTGTAAGTTGCAAATTAAGATCAGTTTATGGCAGTAAAACATGCAGGGATATTCAAGAAGATGTACTGAATACTTAAGGAAGTATTAAATCGGCACTCTCATCAAAACTAATTTTTACTATTACACTCCTTATGGTAAATAAAAAAATCTTTCTAATGTACTTTGTGTAAAAAAATTTAAAAAAATCAAGATTTCTATGTTTTGTATATAAAAATGCTGCAACTAGGTGTCTCCCTACTTGTCCAAAGCACATTCCCCCCCCCCCCCCCCCATCTTTTGCACAGACTTTGGACTCCTGCTGGCCTGGCAGAAGTCTGAAATCAGGAAATGCTGAGGGGGGGTGTGTGCAGCCTTAGCCAATCATAGCTCATCTCACACTGAACTGCTCTGGGCTGTGTGTGGCAGAGTGAGGGAGGAAGTTCTCCCCTGTATGGCTTCAGATGATGTCACGCCTGCTGGGGAACGCCCCTTCCCAGTCTGTGAATCTGACTGAGCAGAAAATACAGAATAATATCAAGGTAGAAAACAAAAAAATAATAAAAATAAAGGCAGGGGGTGGTTTATCATGATGGGGGCAGTGACCTGGGAGGATTATAAAATGTAACAAGATCATGACAGGTTCTCTTTAAAGGAACTTACCCAAGTCCGGCAATATCCGACACCAGGTTTCCTAGAGCGGCAGCTGCAAACCAAACAAGAATCATTATATGGGATATAATACAACATCATTCAGGGCAAATACTAAGTTAGAGGACATCGATACAAGAAAAGGACAAGAGGACAAGAAAAGGGTCGACATGTCTGATCTAAACTGCCTGAGGTGTCTGGCAGCGGCCGGCCCCTCTTCTCTCAATTGACAACACAGGAACAAACAGTCATGTTTATAGGCCAACAGCTATGGATGGTGTATGGTCACCTTATACAATTTACAATGGGGCAGATTAGGTCATAATACTTGCTAATTCTTTGTATATTATCTTGATATTCTGATGACATCACTACAGCCAGGAACCTGTCCTACTTGTAGAAAGCGTCATCATTGCTCTTTATCGACCCAGAAACTGTAGTCACCTGAGAGTCCGAGACAAGAATCACCTCATGACTCATTTATAACCTCAAGCAGCGTTCGCCGTATCCCCCGGAGTGTCCGTGCGGGAAGTCATTACTATCCAACAAAGATGGCCCCTCACCTCGCCAGAAATAGCAGCACTCTATTATACAAGCCCCCGAGCGCAGTACTGTGCGGTCATACATGAATCCTAAACGGTATCGAGCAAGATTACAAAACACTGTCTGTATCAGGATCAGACTATATATATATATATATATATATATATATATATATATATATATATATATATATATATATACACATATACACAGTGGTCCCTCAACATACGATGGTAATCCGTCGTTTGTTGAAACCATCGTATGTTGAGGGATCCGTGCAATGTAAAGTATAGGACAGTGGTCTACAACCTGCGGACCTCCAGATGTTGCAAAACTACAACACCCAGCATGCCCGGACAGCCAACGGCTGTCCGGGCATGCTGGGAGTTGTAGTTTTGCAACATCCGGAGGTCCGCAGGTTGAAGACCACTGGTATAGGAAGTTATATTCACGTGTCCCCGCCGCTCCGGACCGTCACCGCTTGTCACCGCTGCCCTGGATGTCGCCGTCCATCGCTGTCGCCGCGTCCCCGGGGTATCCCCACCACTCCGGCAAGGCCTCTGCTTCCCCGGCATCCTCGCTCTCGCACGCCGCTCCTATTGGATGACGGGACGGCGTGCGCAGCGACGTGATGACGACGATTGAGAGCGCCGACGATGCAGAGGATCCCGATGAGGACGCGCCGGAGCCCCGAGGACAGGTAAGTGATCGTCAGCGGACCACACGGGGCACCGTAAACGGCTATCCGGTGGCAGCTGAAGCAGTCTGCGCTGCCGGATAGCCGTTTATGCGATGGCCCCGACATATAGAAGCATCGTATCTTGATGTTACCTTCAACATGCGATGTCCTCTGAGAGGCCATCACATGTTGAAATTATCCTATGTCGGGGCCATCGTAGGTCGGGGGGTCAATGTGTACACACATATATATATATATATATATATATATAAAAACGAAAAAAAGTGTGAATGAGAGATAAAGAGAAAAAAGGAGGCCAAGAAAAGCAGAATATCGCTAGTGCACAGTATAAAAACATAAACCTTTGACGTATAAATAAAACAAATAACTGCAATTTAGCCGCAAATGCATAAAAAGGACACAGATCGATGGATAAGTGAAACACCCAAAATAATAGTCAAGGGTAAACACGTAACACACAGGCCTTCACAACTCTATTTCACAAACCTGTATCAGGAACTCTCAAGCTAACCATAGAGGCAAAGAAAACTCAATTCACCCAATACACCAAATTGTGTAGAAGAAAAAAAATGCAAGATTACAAACAGGTACAAATGTTAACAGAAAAACAAGTACAAGGTCCCAACGTGTTTCCCCCGGATGGTGTCGGCATCATCAGGGGAAAAAAAAAAGTCTACATGAAGCCAGTAAACACAAGATAATAGCTGAAATAGGCAGTTGATATGTAACAGAGCTAAACAGAGTTAAATAGAGCTCAGGGTGTCAGTAAGTGGCTCTATTTAGTGCCAAAAGACCATCAGAAAGGTCAAATATGCCCAATACCAAGCCGCTCCCTTGGACCCCCTGCCTGTAGACCAGTGTTTTCAAACCAGTGTGTCTGCAGCTGTTGCAAATCAACAACTTCAGCTTTACAAAGTCCCAACTTGTTTCACCTAGATGGTGTCAGGAGCATCAGGGGATAAAAATCTATATAAAGCCAGTAAAAACACAAGGTTATGGCCTGAATAGGCAGTTGATAAGTCCCATACAGCTAAATAGAGTTAAACTGAGCTCATGGTGTCAGCACGTGGCTCTATTTAGTGCTAAAGACCATCAAAAAGGTTCAATAGGCCTAATACCAAGCCGCTCCCTCGGGCCCTTTGCCTGTAAAGACCAATGTTTCCGAAGCAGTGTGCCTCCAGCTGTTGCAAAAATGCAACTCCTGGATAAGGCCTACTTAAAACACCCAAAATGATAGTCAAGGATAAACACGTGATAAGGGCCTCCACAAATCTGTATCAGGAACTCTCAAGCTACCTATAGAGGCAAAGAAAACCTAATTCATCCAGTAAAACAAATTGTGTAGCAACAACAAATAACTATGCAAATTACAAACAGGTACCAACTGTACTAGAAAAACAATTACAAATGCCCAACAGGTTTCCCCCGTATTGTGTCGGGATCATCAGGGGACACAAATCTATATAAAGCCCGTAAACACAAGATATTAACCCAAATAGGCCGTTGGTAACTTACATAGAGCTAAATACAGTTAAACAGAGCTCAGTGTTTCAGTAAGTGGCTTTATTTAGTGCCAAAGACCATCAGAAAGGTCCAGTATACCCAATACCTAGCCGCTCCCTCAGATTCTGTGCCTATGAGATCAGTCTTTTCCAACCAGTGTGCCTCCAGCTGTTGCAAAACTACAACTTCCAGTATGCCCGGACAGCCTTCGGCTGTCCGGGCATGCTGGGAGCTGTAGTTTTGCAACAGCTGGAGGCACACTGGTTGGAAAAGACTGCTGTAGACTTTCAGGTTACACAGCCTCTTACCTGCCATTGTGGAAATTCCTAAAAGAGCTCCAATATGGAATTCTATCTGTGTTCCCTGTAAGAAAAAAAAAATATATAAAATATATTAGTCCAGTCGTACAGTCAAACCACAGGCCATTACATATGGGGCAGGAGGAAAATCCTAGGTGTATACAGCGGCTTAAGTGACCACAACCAGATCAATAGACGACAATCAATTATTGATGATCACAGTACACACAGGCCCGAAAGTGAATCTTCACTAATAATCACAGCGTCCGCTTTAGCTACACCAGTCAATGTGAATTACATTCATAATAAATACCTTATACACTTATAACAGGTGTTGGAGTTTGATTTTTTTTTTTTCTGACACAAAGCTCCAAATCCCCAGAATAGACATAAATGATATAATTCTTGCTGCTAGCATCCACCACTAGAGGGAGCCTAGGAGCTTACTGCATACAGTCAGGATGAGCTGCAGTTTTGTTGAAGAAAATCAGTTCCATTCATCCAATGGATGAATCTCCTTTTTATAGAAATCATAGCTTATAAAAAAAATAAAAATAAAAGACCACTAGGGGTCCCCATAACATCCAGAACATAATCCTGCCCGGCTGCAGCATCATCTTTGTCCCAGTCGAAACACAGTCCAGGAAGTGAGGGCGGGGCTAGCACTCCTTGTGCTCACTCCTGTCCTATCAGACTGCAGCATGAAAACAGAGAGGAGGGGGTTACAGAGCAGCCTGCAGTGATTGGATGAAGAGACCCGGTGCAGCACAGAAGACTCAAGGAGGAAGTGAATGCATGGTGAGTTAGGGTGGGCTCAGTGGTTGCCTCAGACACACTCCTTCCTGAGCAGTGGATTTCAGAATGAGTGAGCAGCAGAATGGGGCTGGCAAATATGTTTTTTTTTTTTTTAGGCACTCCTGCTCCATTATAAAAATATTAGCATTGACAGAACAGCAATTTAACTGAGAACCAGAATGCATCCGATCAGGATACCCTCCCACCAGTTCATCATTGTTTTTGGAAACCAGTATTGTGAAGCCAAATACCCTAAAACACATTTTCAAGTGACAATACAACTATAATCACTGGAAGCTCCATGGCAGTGTTTCCCAACCTGTGTACCTCCAGCTGTTGCAAAACCGCAATTTCCAGCATGTCTGGACAGCCGAGGTTGAGTCGGAAGAGGGGATAGGAGGATGAGGTATGAAGATGAGATAGGAGGTCAGGATGTGAGAATCAGATAAGAGGAAGGATAGGATGACGGGAGAGGAGGACGAGGACGGGAGAGGAGGACGGGAGAGGAGGACGGGAGAGGAGGACGGGAGAGGAGGACGGGAGAGGAGGACGGGAGAGGAGGACGGGAGAGGAGGACGGGAGAGGAGGACGGGAGAGGAGGACGGGAGAGGAGGACGGGAGAGGAGGACGGGAGAGGAGGACGGGAGAGGAGGACGGGAGAGGAGGACGGGAGAGGAGGACGGGAGAGGAGGACGGGAGAGGAGGACGGGAGAGGAGGACGGGAGAGGAGGACGGGAGAGGAGGACGGGAGAGGAGGACGGGAGAGGAGGACGGGAGAGGAGGACGGGAGAGGAGGACGGGAGAGGAGGACGGGAGAGGAGGACGGGAGAGGAGGACGGGAGAGGAGGACGGGATAGGAGGACGGGATAGGATGACGGGATAGGATGACGAGATAGGATGACGAGATAGGATGACGAGATAGGATGACGAGATAGGATGACGAGATAGGATGACGAGATAGGATGACGAGATAGGATGACGAGATAGGATGACGAGATAGGATGACGAGATAGGATGACGAGATAGGATGACGAGATAGGATGACGAGATAGGATGACGAGATAGGATGACGAGATAGGATGACGAGATAGGATGACGAGATAGGATGACGAGATAGGATGACGAGATAGGATGACGAGATAGGATGACGAGATAGGATGACGAGATAGGATGACGAGATAGGATGACGAGATAGGATGACGAGATAGGATGACGAGATAGGATGACGAGATAGGAGGTCGGGATATGAGAATGAGATCTGCAGATGGGATGTGATGACAGGATGTGAGAACGAGATGTGAGGTCAGGGTGTGGGAATGACAAAGAGGAGATATGAGGACAGGATAGGAGGACGGGATAAGAGGTTTAGATATGAGGGCAGGATATGAGGTTGAGATACAAGGACAGGATAGGAGGACGAGATATCAGAACGTGATAGGATGGGATATCAGGTCCAGATAAGAAGTTTAGATATGAGGGCGGTACATGGGGTTGAGATAGGCGGATGTGGACGGGATAGGAGGTTTGGATATGGGGGCGGGATATGAGATTGAGATACAAGGATGGGACAGGATATGAGGATGAGATAGGAGGACGGGATAGAAGGACGGGATAGGAGGACGGGATAGGAGGACGGGGATAGGAGGACGGGATAGGAGGACGGGATAGGAGGACGGGATAGGAGGACGGGATAGGAGGACAGGATAGGAGGACAGGATAAAAAGTTTAGATACGAGGGCAGGATATGAGGTTGAGATACGAGGGCAGGATATGAGGTTGAGATACGAGGGCGGGATAGGAGGGCGGGATAGGAGGGCGGGAGAGGAGGGCGGGAGAGGAGGGCGGGAGAGGAGGGCGGGAGAGGAGGGCGGGAGAGGAGGGCGGGAGAGGAGGGCGGGAGAGGAGGGCGGGAGAGGAGGACAGGATAGGAGGTTTAAATAGGGGATGATGAGCTATCAGACCTTGATAGGAGGAGGGATATGAGGATGAGATATGAAAATGACATACATGGTCGGGATAGGAGGACGGGATAAGAGTTCGGGATAAGAGTGTCATTGTTGCCATTTCTCTCCCACAAGGATTAGGTAGGAAGGCTGGGCAATGCTGGATACCCTGGATACTCTGCTAGTAGCAGCTAATACTGAATGTAACAGTGCACGCACACAGCGCAGCAAACACTACTGAATGTAACAGTGCACGCACACAGCGCAGCAAACACTACTGAATGTAACAGTGCACGCACACAGCGCAGCAAACACTACTGAATGTAACAGTGCACGCACACAGCGCAGCAAACACTACTGAATGTAACAGTGCACGCACACAGCGCAGCAAACACTACTGAATGTAACAGTGCACGCACACAGCACAGCAAACACTACTGAATGTAACAGTGCACGCACACAGCGCAGCAAACACTACTGAATGTAACAGTGCACGCACACAGCGCAGCAAACACTACTGAATGTAACAGTGCACGCACACAGCGCAGCAAACACTACTGAATGTAACAGTGCACGCACACAGCGCAGCAAACACTACTGAATGTAACAGTGCACGCACACAGCGCAGCAAACACTACTGAATGTAACAGTGCACGCACACAGCGCAGCAAACACTACTGAATGTAACAGTGCACGCACACAGCGCAGCAAACACTACTGAATGTAACAGTGCACGCACACAGCGCAGCAAACACTACTGAATGTAACAGTGCACGCACACAGCGGACACATCATTACTTTACTATACAATCATAAAGCTTTATGTGCTGAAACTGGAATATCCCTTTAACTACTTGGAGGACGGAGGGGGATTTAACCAGTTATGGGATGTGCGGTATCCGGATTATAGCTAGTGCCAGGAGGCAGCTGATGGATTCCACCTCCTCCAGAAAGACACGGAGACCACAGCTATAATTAATGGGTACGCTGTATAATCACCGCCCCCGGGCACTGCCGCCGGCACTGTCACACCGAGGCTCAGCCCAAATCCGCCTTGTTGTCAGGGATACCGAGAAGATGCTGGCAAAGCTTCAGCACCATGATAAAAGGAAGCGTCCACCGCGCTGATCACAGACGCCGCACGTGGCACAAAGTCCGAATCAGATTAAACAACATGGCGTCAGTATTGTGGGCACACGATAAAGTTCTAATTATAGAACAGTGCCCCCCCCAATCGGTAGATCTCCAGCTGTTGCTAAACTACAACTCCCAGTATGCCCTGACAGCCGCAGGCTGTCAGGGCATACTGGGAGTTGTAGTTTAGCAACAGCTGGAGAGCCACAGATTGAAAACCACTGCACTAAAACATCGCTTATTTTTTGATGTGCTTTCCAAAAATCGCTGCAAGGAACGCAATGAGTAAATGGCGACCCAGTGTAATATGCGAGGGGAGGATTTTAGAGGAATTCGGCCTTTAACTCCTTAAAGTACAGGGAGTGCTGGAACTGCAGTGTTGTTGTCCCCAAAGGTCATTTCTGACTTCCCAGGGGCATGCAAAAAAAAATAAAAATAAAATTACAATTATTTATACATAATGGGGAAGATTTATCAAAACCTGTGCAGAGGAGAAGTTGACCAGTTGCCCATAGCAACCAATCAGATCGCTTCTTTCATTTTTAACAAGGCCTCTGCAAAATGAAAGAAGTGATCTGATTGGTTGCTATGGGCAACTGGGCAACTTTTCCTTTGCACAGGTTTTGATAAATCTCCCCCAGTATATATATATATATATATATATATATATATATATATATATATATATATAGTAAGGGTGCATAAACACCACGTTACTGGATGCTAATTACAATTAAAAAATAAAATAAAAAATTATATATATGTGTGTGTGTGTGTATAAAAACTAGAGATGAGCGAACTTGCAGTAAATTCGATTCGTCACGAACTTCTCGGCTCAGCAGTTGATGACTTTTCCTGCATAAATTAGTTCAGCTTTCAGGCGCTCCGGTGGGCTGGAAAAGGTGGATACATTCCTAGGAGAGAGTCTCCAGCCACCGGAGCACCTGAAAGCTGAACTAATTTATGCAGGATAAGTCATCAACTGCTGAGCCGAGAAGTTCGTATTACGTTTTTTTCTTTAAAAAAACGGATGCAACCGAACATCATTTTTCAACCATATATGGGTTAAGATTTGTACACACGTTTTGATACAGTTTAGTCAGGTTTTGAGGAATCTGTTTTCATCAAAAACCTGACACAGGAACTGTATTGCAAAAACATGGTGTGAATGCAGCCTAACTCCCATAATTAGGAGTTGCACAAATGGCGTAGCCCTGTGAGCTACACAGTGTAGTAATGCGGCTTGTGTGGCTAGGCCCCTTGCGCAAGTCTCATTAAAGGGGTACTCCGGTGAAAACCTTTTTTCTTTTAAATCAACTGGTGGCAGAAAGTTAAACATATTTGTAAATTACTTCTATTAAAAAATCTTAATCCTTCCTGTACTTATTAGCTGCTGAACACTACAGAGGAAATTCTTTTCTTTTTGGAATGCTCTCTGATGACATCACGAGCACAGTGCTCTCTGCTGACGTTATTATTATAATAATAATAATAACGCTTTATTTACTGTTGTCCTTGGTGGGATTTGAACCCAAGTACCCAGCACTGCAAGGCAGCAGTGCTAACCACTGAGCCACCATGCTGCCCTTAGCATACATCTGCTATGCACGGTTGCTAAAATGGACAGAGATGTCAGCAGAGAGCACTGTGTTCGTGATGTCATCAGTGTTCCAAAAAGAAAGGAATTTCCTCTGTAGCATTCAGCAGCTAATAAGTACTGGAAGGATTAAGATTTTTTAATAGAAGTAATTTACAATATGTTTAACTTTCTGCCACCAGTTGATTTAAAAGAAAAAAGGTTTTCACCGGAGTACCCCTTTAAAGCTTCTCGATCAACCTCAATGGTCACAAACAGGCACAAAGGGGAAATACCCCTTTAGGGTAGGATCACACGTGTCGTATTTTGCTAAGTATTCTCTGGAGTTGATTTTTCTACCTATTGACTTCAATGGGTTGGAAAATACGCAGCAGTAAATACTTATCAAAATACAACAAGTGTGACCCTACCCCTAGGATGTATTCATATTTGATGCACAGGATCTGAAGCTGCAGAGTTGTAATGTTAATGTAAACTAAATAACTGTACACAGCATCAAATCTGCAGCTTCAAATCCTGCGCATCAAATATGTGCAGGATACTGTACGTGTGAACAGACCCTTAGAGGAGTACTGTTGTGTACAGGGGATAAGTGTCAGATTGTGGGGGGTCTGACTGCTGGGACCCCCCACGATCTCCTGCACGGAGCTGTGTCGACCACTGCATGAAGCGGCAGCCAACACGGCCCCTCCATGCATCTCTATGGGAGAACCGGAGATACAGCGTGACTCCGGGTCTCTCCCATAAAGACAAAAGGAGGGGGGAAGTTGACAACCACTTGCGGGGGTCGACAGTCTCCTTGCACAGAGCACAGGGACAAAATGTACCCAAAGGTGACAAACTTGGACATAATGGAAGTCTATGGTAGACACCACAGAAGGTCTGTGCGGCCCGCCTCTCATACTAAAGAGGTGGTCTATGATAAGGCCTTTACGATCAATCGCACCATTGAAAAATACTGGCAAAAAGCAACAAGTACAGACTGCTGCCGAAATATACAAGGAAACATTATCAGATTATCTGAGGCTTTACCGCCTGCAAATTGACATCTGTAAGAGATCATATGTACCAGCTATCGGAACGTCCAGCCGGCCCGGCCTAACCATGTGTGACATGTCTTATTGAGTCCTTCTCGGAGTGTGACCTTCAGGGAGAGAAAGTCAATTGTGTTACTAAAAAAAGGGACTGAAGAAATAGCGGCGTGACCGCCACACTCAGCGCACAGCTGTTAAGGAGCCGAACAGAGATTCGCAGGCGTGTTCAGGCCCTGGCAGCTTGTAAACATCACACAACTTCATGGAAGTACTCACTGGGGAGCTGATCTACGTGGTGAAGACAATATTACGGTAATTTGCACACAGAAAAAAAAAATGATACATATAAAAAAACATATATAAAAAAAAAAAATTATATATATTAATTTGCACACAGAAAAAAAAATGATACATATAAAAAAAAATATATAAAAAAAAATTATATATATATATATATATATATATATATATTTTATTATAATATATTTTATATATATATATATATATATATATATATATTTTTTTTTTTATTATTATAATATATTTTATTTATATATATATATAATTTTTTTTTTGATTATAATATAAAGAAAGGAGTCAGCACTCGAGAGTCCCAGTGCAAGTGTCCAACCAGCGTGCCACCGCCGGATCAAGCTAAATTCCATCCCAAGTGAAGACACAGCAAACTGCAGCAGCATATGGGTGAATAAAGTGGCTAGAAGTTTATTTGCACCAACAAGTACATGCGACATTTCGGCCAAATGGCCTTTCTCAAGCACTTGTTGCTTGAAAAAGGCCACTTGGCCGAAACGTCGCATGTACTTGTTGGTAAAAATAAACTTCTAGCCACTTTATTCACCCATATGCTGCTGCAGTTTGCTGTTTCTACACACATACTAGTTGAGTACCCGGCGTTGCCCGGTTTTTCCTTCCCAATCCTTGTTGGGGAGGAAGATCAACAAAGGAGGAAGCTTTTGACTTCATATCCCGTCCTCATATATTGTTGTCATATCCCGTCCTCAGGTGGGACTGATTTGTGAAGATATTGCAAGCTGAAAATAGAAGGGGACGTGGCTTTGTGGGACTGGGCGTGATTTGCAAGCCAGACCAATGCACAAAAAAAGAGTAGAGAATAAAAGGGGTGGGCTTAAAAAGTGGGCGTGTCTTTGTGAGATGGGGTGTGGCTTGCAAGCCAGATTGACCCATTCACCAGGAGATGCAGAGTGGAGCTCGTGGAGTAAGGTACTGGAAGTCTCATATACTTGCATGGGACTTGAAACAAAAACCCATCTTTTATATAAGGGTGTAGGTAAGGGTTAATTTAAAGGGGTACTCCGCCCCTAGACATCTTATCCCCTATCCAAAGGATAGGGGATAAGATGTCAGATCGCCGGGGTCCCACTGCTGGGGACCCTGGGGATCGCTGCTGCAGCACCCCGCTATCATTACTGCGCAGAGCGAGATCACTCTGCACGCAATGGCGGGCAATACAGGGGCCGGAGCATCGTTACGTCATGGCTCCGCCCCTCGTGATGTCACGGCCCGCCCCCGTCAATACAAGTCTATGGAAGGGGGCGTGGCAGTCACGCCCCCTGCCATAGACTTGCATTGAGGGGACGGGCCGTGATGTCATGAGGGGCGGAGCCATGACATCACGCTGCTCCGGCCCCTGTATCGCCCGTCATTACCCACAGAGCGAACTCGCTCTGCGCAGTAATGATAGCGGGGTGCTGCAGCAGCGATCCCCGGGGTCCCCAGCAGCGGGACCGCGGCGATCTGACATCTTATCCCCTATGCTTTGGATAGGGGATAAGATGCCAGGGGCGGAGTACCCCTTTAACTATCATATATTTTTATTTGACATATAAGTAATATGTTTACCAGGTATTATTGAAATATCTCCAGCCGTAACGTAGTTACGTGGGAACATACATTTACACGTAGATTTGCATGGGACGTTTTTTTGGCATGCTTCAGTAAATGCTGTAATGCCTAGTAGGACCTGTTCAGACCTATCTAAAGTAAATACAGTACAATAAGTATTTTATTTTGGTGCTGTATCCCTTTAATACGTATTTTTTTTATATTATAAAAGCTGGCGTACAGACAGAAGGCAGAAACCAATTACTGTGCAATTTTACGTCACGTAACCCGCAATAAACCACATACACAACATTGCACAGTAATTGGTTTCTATGGGCAACATCTCTTTTTACACCAGTCACAAATCCCATTGTTTCCACTCAGAAACCTCATTAATTCGACACCTCCCACAGAATCCGCATTGTGCTTTCTGGGACCGTGGCCCGGGGTTTGTGGGTCCCTGTAAAATATGCTGCGGCGCTATAAATAACTGTAATTATTATACAATGAGGCAAATACAATTCCTCTGGCAGAGCACAACATGTCAGCTGCCATCAGACTAAGAGAAGCGCTTACTGAGACTAGATTACTGTATTACAATGGACCAGATGATATGGAGAACGCAGATCTCCGGCAAAGCAAGGGTTCTTTTCCATGGAGTTGTCAACACTGTTACCCTATTAGAAAATAGAAGACTCCTGCAGCCACAATGAGCATCTCTTTTTCTGAGCTCATTGTGTAATGCTTCATTTGACCTGCGGGGGTGCTGCAGGGATTACAGCTGATTTCTATGTATGATATACCCAGGTAGCAGATACACTGTAATGAGCGTGTTGTCCAGAGACCACTCTACCAAAATAAAATAAAAAGTGTGGTTGAAAAGAAAAGGGTCAGCTGACTACCTGCAACCTACCCCTATCCCCTTCCAAAAGGCTAAATGTGAGAAACACAATATTTTGGAGGACAGAAATGTAAGGGGTTACCCAGAATTAGAAGAACAAAGCTGCTTTTGCCCCGAAAACATCTCCACCTCCTGGTGCTGGGGGGCCAGGGCTGCCATAGTGGTGACCCCCTCAGCCAGTGATTGACCCCCCCCCCCCCCCCAGCACCAGGAAGTGGGGCACATCTTAGACCAGTAGGAACAATACTGGAGGTAAAAAAATTATCCAGGAAAAATTTTTTTTTTTCTTATATATCAACTGGCTTCAGAAAGTTAAACAGATTTGTAAATTACTTCTATTAAAAAAATCTTAATCCTTTCAGTACTTATTAGCTGCTGAATTTGAGTTGTTCTTTCCTGTCTAAGTGCTCTCTGATGACACCTGTCTCGGGAACCGCTCAGTTTAGAAGCAAATCCCCATAGCAAACCTCTTCCACTCTGTGCCGTTCCCGAGACAAGCAGAGATGTCAGCAGAGAGCACTGTTAATTATTGAAAGGATTAAGATTTTTTAATAGAAGTAATTTACAAATCTGTTTAACTTTCTGGAGCCAGTTGATATAAGAAAACATTTTTTTTTCCTGGAATACCCCTTTAAGGAGGCAGCCTGTGCATTTTTTGTCAAACTTTTTGACAAAATAAAAATGTAAAAAATTGTCCTATTCCGTCCTCTAACTTTTTTATTTTAATATACAGGGCTGTATGAGAGCTCATTATTTGCAGTTTTTATTGGTACCATTTTTGCATTAATGGGGCTTTTAAATTGTTTTTAATAAATTATTTTGTGATGCGACTAAAAATCAGCATTTTTTTTTTTTTATTACCTTTATGCCGTCCACTATACGGGGTAATAAACATTATATTTCAATAGTTCAGATATTTCTGCATGGGGAAACGCCAAATATGAAAGCACACAGCTTTTCCCCAAACCTGCATGACAAATTTGCCTTATGAACAGACATAACGTTTTCCAACGTCATAGCAAAAATAGAAAAACCTCTATTTAAAAGGGGTGCTCCACTGGAAATTATTTTTTTTTTTAATCAACTGAGTCCAGAAAGTTCAGATATTTCTGCATGGGGAAATACCAAATATGTTGATTTTTTTTAACTTTCTTTAATGGGAAGGGGGGGGCTAACCCTATAGATGCCATGCTCAACGTATTTTTATTGGGGGGGTGCTTTTTTTTTTTTTTTTTTAAAGCAACAATATTTATTTTACACTTTTCAAGTTCCCACAGGGGACTATTACTAGCAATCATAGCTGTGTACTGTAATATCATAGTACTGACCAGTGCTATCATCCGTCTTCTTGTACAGTCTGTCTTTGTAGGCAGCGCAAGATCATCAGCCATCCTGCATGTCAGGTTGGTAAGAGACCTACAGCAGCCTTTTGCACTCATTAGACCCCTGTGATTGCATTGCAGGGGTCCGATGAGCCCACCTAAATCCATAATTTTGCCTATAGATACCGTGATCTGCATTGAGCATGGCATCTATAGGGTTAATGACAAACATTAGCATAATTGCTGATGTCCGCCATTAGCGTCAAGGTCCAGGCTGCCAATAGCGCCTGGGACCCGACGTGCATGAAGCGAGTGCAGCTCCTTCGCTCGCTTCATGTTTATGACATAAATGTACGTCCTGGTGCAATACACCCCAGGGTACCATGACGTACATTTACGTCATGGGTCATCTAAGGGTTAAAGGCCTGACATACATACTATTACAGAAATGCTGACTACATTTTCCTCAAGGAGGACTTCCACTATATTTGGTAATAACAGAGATAAAATGTCTTACCGCAGCGATCATAATAGCGTTATCCAAGAAGCCAAACCCAATAAATGGTAGTGCATTGTGGACGAAGACTGGAATAGAAAAAGTGGGAAAATCAAAGAGGGTTAAAGGGGTATTCCATGAAAAAAAACATTTATTTATATATCAACTGGCTCCAGAAAGTCAAACAGATTCGTATTAATACTTCTATTAAAAAAATCTTAATTTTTCCAATAATTATCAGCTGCTGAAGTTGAGTTGTTCTTTTCTTTCTGGCAACAGTGCTCTCTGCTGACACCTTTGTCTGTCTCGGGAACTGCGCAGAGCAGAAGAGGTTTCCTATGGGGATTTACTTCTACTCTGGACAGTTCCCGAGACAGGTGTCATCAGAGAGCACTTAGACAGAAAAGAAAACTCAACTTCAACAGCTCATAAGTACTGAAAGGATTAAGATTTTTTTTTTATATATATAACTGTTTATTTTCATATTTTTCAAGACAGTTTACAGAAATGAAAAATCACAAACAAATACATTAAACATAAAGAGTTATGGATAACTTTGATCTCCTATATATATGTAGCTTCACATCATATATGGTAACATGGTAATAACAGAAGTTAAGTTATAAGGACAACTAGAATCTCCTCCCGTCATGTAATCAGGTTATTACCTACTACCAAGCAAGTGGCAATATTCATGAAATAATAGCTACCGTCCATTCGTGAAATAATACGTTAAGGTTGCATTGAATGTAGGTGAGAATGGTCCGTTGTTTGTGAGAGCAAAGGAAAGAAGAATAAAGCTTAAAAAAAAATCATAAAACGCGTGACATGAGAAAAAGACAAAAACAAAAACAGAAAAACAAAACAAAAAAAACAAGAAAAGAATGAGAGAGACAGAATAAAAAGGGAGGAATGGGTACAAGTATAGAGAGACTTCTAGAACATCTCTCTCACCCACATGGACCCCCCCATCACGGAGTGTTATTATTGGAGTTGATCAGCTTCAAACGTATCCCATGGTGACCAGATCTTGTAGAAAGCAGGGAGTTCATTATCTATGGAGGCCGAAAGGTACTCCAGTCTCCTAATGTCGCGTAACCTATCCATCAGTAGGTTTAAAGGGGTAGTCCAGTGGTGAAAAACTTATCCCCTATCCTAAGGATAGGGGATAAGTTTGAGATTGCGGGGGTCCGACCGCTGGGGCCCCCCCGCGATCTCTCTGTACGGGGCCCCCTCTCTCTTCCGAGATAGCGGGTGTCGACCCCCGCACGAGGCGGCGGCCGACACGCCCCCTCAATACATCTCAATGGCAGAGCCGGAGATTGCCGAAGGCAGCGCTTCGGCTCTGCCATAGAGTTGTATTGAGGGGGCGTGTCGGCCGCCGCTTCGTGCGGAGGTCGACACGCCCCCTTCCCGCGGGCTGTCGGGGCTCCGTACAGGAGATCGCGGGGGGGCCCAGGGGTCGGACCCCCCGCGATCTGCAACTTATCCCCTATCCTTAAGATAGGGGATAAGTTGTAAACCACTGAGTCACCACTGGACTACTCCTTTAAGGAAGGAGCCTCTGTGCTTTTCCAATTACGTGCAATTAGGCATTTAGAGGCCGTCAACACAGACAACATTAATCTAAGTTTGTATTTAGGGAATTTTTCAGGGGGAAGGTTTAGCAGGTATGTTTCGGGTGATACGGGCATTTCCACCCCAACCAGTTGTTTCAGTAATGATTTAACTTCCAACCAAAAATGGCGTAGCCCACTACATTCCCAGAATATATGGGTGAGTGTACCAACGTCCCCACCACATCTCCAGCACAAGGGGGATACACTAGGGAAGAACCTGTTTAGTTTATCCGGTGTTTGATACCAATGCATCAGTAAATTTAGATTGACATTCTTTGTGGGTAATACAGGATGAAGATTTAGAAGCATTCCACCATATGGAGCGCCATCGAGTAGAATCAAATGTTTTGCCTATATATTCTTCCCATTTCGTCATATATAAATGATATTTGGAATTTTCATCCTCAGGCAGCGCTAACAAGTTATAAATATCTGAAATCAGTCCCCTTGTAGAAGTGCTATTTTTACAGATGTGTTCAAATGTAGTCGGAGGGGGAAAGGCCCCATCACTTATGTGTAGTGACAGGCTGCTTAACAGGTTTCGGTAAAAGGGGTATGCTGAGTCGGGTAGAGCGTATTTATTTTGTAGGTCTGAGAATGGCATAAGGACTCGTCTTAGCGGGTCAATTATGTCCGTTAGATGCGTTAATCCATGGGGTGATGGTTGTAATGTATCGCTATGTAGAATTCGGGGATTGTATAGCAAGGGGGTGAGTAGCGAGGTGGTAGATTTCAAGGGGAATTGGGATATTACTTTGTTCCAAGTGGATAGCGTAAGTTTTATGGGGCCCAGTAGATTTTGAGAGATTACAGGCGGTACATTATTCCAAATGGATTAAGATTTTTTGATAGAAGTAATTTACAAATCTGTTTAACTTTCTGGAGCCAGTTAATTTATATATATATATATATATATATATATATATATATATATATATATATTTTATTTTTTTATTTATATATATATATATATATATATATATATATATATATATATATATATATATATATAAAAATATATATATATACACACACACACACACACACACACATATACAAATATAAAAAAAAATCCTGGATAACCCCTTTAAAGAACCTGTAAGGAAATCAATGTCATGTCAAAAGATTTTACAAGATAATAATACGCAATACCCCTTAAAAAGTCATGTCCCATAAAATCAAGACCTCTGCCAATTAACTTAAAGGGGTATTTGCATTTAAAGATACACCATAAGTGTTAATAGATGTTGATCCCACCTCTGGGACCTGCACCTTGTTCTAGAAGAGTGTTTTCCAAATAGTGTGCCACCAGCTGTTGCAAAACTACAACCCCCAGCATGCCCGGACAGCCGGAGGCACACTATTTGGAAAACACTCTTCTAGAACAAGAGTTTGTATTAATTTACTCACTAAGCGGAATCTGCTTGGAAAAGACCATTAGTCAATGGGACATTTGTTTTTGACACTTCTTTCCACTGCAAAAATGACCAGCAAAATAAGCGCCAATTTCTCACTGAATTTCCTCAAAGTGCATGAGCCCAGAATATTGATCGGTCAGGTATCTCATTTGTGGGAAGCAAAAGAAAGAGGAGGAGATGCTGAGCTCTGGCAAAAATGTTTTTCTAATATTTCTTCCAATATTTTCAAAGTTAAAATGTTAAACGTTCTGGACGGGAAAAGAAGGGCTGACAGGCTCTCTCTATGAGTGGGTGGGGAAAGCCGGACTCACATGCTCTGTATGAGTGGGTCGGGGAGCAGGACTCACAGGCTTTCTATATGAGTGGGCAGGGGGAGCAGGACTCACAGGCTTTCTATATGAGTGGGCAGAGGAAGCAGGACTCACAGGCTTTCTATATAGGTGGGTGGGGGAAGCAGGACTCACAGGCTTTCTATATGAGTGGGTGGGGGAGCAGGACTCATAGGCTCTCTCTATGAGTGGGCGGAGGAAGCAGGACTCACAGGCTCTCTCTATGAGTGGGCGGAGGAAGCAGGACTCACAGGCTTTCTCTATGAGTGGGCAGAGGAAGCAGGACTCACAGGCTCTCTCTATGAGTGGGTGGGGAAAGCCGGACTCACATGCTCTGTATGAGTGGGTCGGGGAGCAGGACTCACAGGCTTTCTATATGAGTGGGCAGGGGGAGCAGGACTCACAGGCTTTCTATATGAGTGGGCAGAGGAAGCAGGACTCACAGGCTTTCTATATGAGTGGGTGGGGGAGCAGGACTCACAGGCTCTCTCTATGAGTGGGCGGAGGAAGCAGGACTCACAGGCTCTCTCTATGAGTGGGCGGAGGAAGCAGGACTCACAGGCTTTCTCTATGAGTGGGTGGGGGAGCAGGAATCACAGGCTTTCTATAAGAGTTCGGCGGAGGAAGCAGAACGCACAGGCTCTCTATGAGTGGGCAGAGGAAGCAGGACTCACAGGCTCTCTCTATGAGTGGGCGGAGGAAGCAGGACTCACAGGCTTTCTATATGAGTGGGTGGGGAGCAAGACTCACAGGCTCTCTCTATGAGTGAGCGGAGGAAGCAGGACTCACAGGTTCTCTCTATGAGTGGGCGGAGGAAGCAGGACTCACAGGTTCTCTCTATTAGTGGGCAGAGGAAGCAGGACTCACAGGCTCTCTCTATTAATGGGCAGAGGAAGCAGGACTCACAGGCTCTCTATTAGTGGGCAGAGGAAGCAGGACTCGCAGGCTTTCTCTATGAGTGGGTGGAGGAAGCAGGACTCACAGGCTCTCTCTCTGAGTGGGCGGAGGAAGCAGGACTCAAATGCTTTCTCTATTAATGGGCAGAGGAAGCAGGACTCACAGGCTTTCTCTATGAGTGGGTGGAGGAAGCAGGATTCACAGGCTCTCTCTCTGAGTGGGCGGAGGAAGCAGGACTCAAAGCCTTTCTCTATTAATGGGCGGAGGAAGCAGGACTCACAGGCTTTCTATATGAGTGGGCGGCGGAGGAAACAGGACTCACAGGCTCTCTCTATTAATGGGCAGAGGAAGCAGGACTCACAGGCTTTCTATATAAGTGGGCGGCGGAGGAAACAGGACTCACAGGCTCTCTCTATTAATGGGCAGAGGAAGCATGACTCACAGGCTCTCTATGGGTGGGCGGAGGAACAGGACTCACAGGCTTTCTATATAAGTGGGCGGCGGAGGAAACAGGACTCACAGGCTCTCTCTATTAATGGGAAGAGGAAGCAGGACTCACAGGCTCTCTCTATGAGTGGGTGGAGGAAGCCGGACTCTCAGTCTCTCATTACGAGTCAGTGTAAAAAGCAGGACCCACAGCCTTTATTGTCTTTCCCTCTATACTATGTTGCCCTCAGATAATAGAGCTGACTGAAGTAAAAAGGTTACTTCAAATTTTTTAGGCCTGTTTTTTTATATCACTACATATGTTGTCATCATCACAGATTCCACAGGTTAAAACAAAGCTTTTCCACAATCCTGCATGACAAATTTGCCTTATGAACAGATATAAAGTTTTCCAACGTCACAGTAAAAATAGAAAAACCTCTATTTAAGCTGTAATGGCGGCCACATTGGTAGCTACCCATATTTCCCAGGAATGGTAGAATAGAACTTTTAACATTTTCACCAGAGAGGACGACAGAGGGACTTTCATTTCCTGGGATTTTTAAAGAAGGAAGCGCCTTTTAATACATTTTAAATTTGCTGCTTATTTGTCCCTCATAAGAGACTACATGACAAATGGCCCAAAATGAAAATCTAAATACCGTGACATTTCTGTCAGTGTGACCTTTACAAAGTAAAAGCCATTACTGAATGATAAATATTCTGGTGCGGACTGTTGCCAACATTTATTAAAGGGATATTTAAGGGGGTTTGTCTTAATAACAACAACATGTATCACCAATCCACAGGATAAATGTGTGATAACTGGGGGTCCAACCGCTGGGACTGCAAAAGAGTACAAGACCGGGAGTTCCAAGTCTCCCATGGAGCAGTGGTCACGTGTGCACTGTGGGACTGACAGCGATGGCCACGTAATATTAAAGGGGTACTCCGGTGAAAACCTTTTTTCTTTTAAAATCAACTGGTGCCAGAAAGTTAAACATATTTGTAAATTACTTCTATTAAAAAATCTTAATCCTTCCAGTACTTATTAGCTGCTGAATGCTACAGAGGAAATTCCTTTCTTTTTGGAACTATGATGACATCAAGAGCACAGTGCTCTCTGTCCATGTTAGCAACCGTGCATAGCAGATGTATGCTAAGGGCAGCATGGTGGCTCAGTGGTTAGCACTGCTGCCTTGCAGTGCTGGGGACTTGGGTTCAAATCCCACTAAGGACAACAATAAATAAAGCGTTATTATTATTATAATAACGTTAGCAGAGAGAACTGTGCTCGTGATGTCATCAGAGAGCATTCCAAAAAGAAAAGAATTTCCTCTGTAGTATTCAGCAGCTAATAAGTACAGGAAGGATTAAGATTTTTTAATAGAAGTAATTTACAAATCTGTTTAACTTTCCGGAGCCAGTTGATTTAAAAGAAAAAAGGTTTTCACCGGAGTACCCCTTTAATATTTATGTTTTGTCAAAAATTATCATCAGAAGAAACTCTTTCCCATAAGCAGCTTTGCACATACGTTTTTTTCTCCATTCACATTTATAGCTCAATTTAAAATTCTGCAAGTATTCTGACACCCATGAAACCTTACTTACTTGACAGTTACAGTAACTGCTAGATCCCATTTCTGACAATGGGGAGGAGCTAAGCCACAGTTAGATTTTTTAGGGCAAGCAAAAAAATAGGCTGTGTATATATAAATGGAGATAACTGAATAAACTGTTTAAAAATAAATCGTCAATATACCGTAACCCTGCAGTACAAAACGGGAGAAGGACAGTGACAACTGATCAAGCAGCAAATCACTCATCTAGTGATCATATAAAATACAAGAAAGCCCTAAATGTACAGAGATCATTGATCCACACATCCTGTATCATAGAACATAAACTTATAGAAATCTTACCATGTCTGAGCTGGGTGGTGGAAGGTGGGGCAGCTTCAAGTTGTTCTGAAAAACAAAAGGGAAGGATTTATTAGAAAACTAGTGCAGCAGATATATTACACTACAGAATGGTATGGCTGGAGAGGGCTGGCACATTAATAACACTGCCGTCTGCCAACCTGTCTACACCCTGCCCAAGGGAAGCAATCCCAAGGCTCAGTACCATGTTATTATGATCTGTCATAGATTTCAGCGTAAAGGTGAAGCAGGCAGAGGCCTGTTTCACCTTTACGCTGAAATCTATGACAGATCCTTTTTAGAGAACTCAACCTGTACCGATGGTTTTTGTGTACAACGAATAGGCAACATCACCATGAGAGTTACCTATAAATTAACCTGAAGGGAGTGGCGGTCACCACCTCCCCCATCACCTGCAACAACAAAAAAAGATTTGACAATTGCACACCATTCCCCTTCCATCTGGGATCGAGCTCTGTCTTTTAGTAGAACTAAGGGGACTCAAGGGACTTCTTTAAAGAGAGTTCCTTAATGCAATAGAGACGTATCTCTCCCAGACTTTAGCTATAACCAGTGCTGAAAAAAAATCCCAGGTCATCTATTAAATATCCTAACAGTAATTTGGGAAACAACTAGGCTCCCGAAGTCCTCAATGATTATAGGGGACAAGCATTCCGACCTGCAAGCATGAGGATATAGAGCAGGAGGAGCCGAGCAGATGATATATACAATATAGTCCAGTCTGCAGGTATCAGGTTATAGAGCAGGAGGAGCTGAGCAGATGATATATACAATACAAGCTGCAGACATCATGTTATAGAGCAGGAGGAGCTGAGGAGCTGTTATATACAATACAGTACAATCTGCAGGCAACATGTTATAGAGCAGGAGGAGCTGAGCAGATTATATATACAATACAGTATAATCTGCAGGTATTATGTTATAGAGCAGGGGGAGCTGAGTAGATGATATATACAATACAGTACAATCTGCAGGCAACATGTTATAGAGCAGGAGGAGCTGGGCAGATGATATAAACAATACAGTAAAATCTGCAGGTATCATGTTATAGAGCAGGAGGAGCTGAGTAGATGATATATACAATACAGTACAATCTGCAGGTAACATGTTATAGAGCAGGAGGAGCTGAGTAGATGATATACAATACAGTATAATCTGCAGGTATCGTATTATAGAGCAGGAGGAGCTGAGCAGATGATATATACAATACAGTACAATCTGCAGGTATCATGTTATAGAGCAGGAGGAGCTGAGCAGATGATATATACAATACAGTACAATCTGCAGGTATCAGGTTATAGAGCAGGAGGAGCTGAGCAGATGATATATACAATACAAGCTGCAGACATCATGTTATAGAGCAGGAGGAGCTGAGTAGATGTTATATACAATACAGTACAATCTGCAGGCAACATGTTATAGAGCAGGAGGAGCTGAGCAGATTATATATACAATACAGTACAATCTGCAGGTAGCATGTTATAGAGCAGGAGGAGCTGAGTAGATGATATATACACAATACAGTACAATCTGCAGGTAACATGTTATAGAGCAGGAGGAGCTGAGTAGATGATATACAATACAGTATAATCTGCAGGTATCGTATTATAGAGCAGGAGGAGCTGAGTAGATGATATATACAATACAGTACAATCTGCAGGTCTCATGTTATAGAGCAGGAGGAGCTGAGCAGATGATATATACAATACAGTAAAATCTGCAGGTATCATGTTATAGAGCAGGAGGAGCTGAGAAGATTGATATGTAGGCCCAGATAAATCAATATTTCTGAGGAAAAAACTGTCTGTTTTTTCCCATAACAACCAATCCCAGCTTTCATATTACCAGTGCCAGAGGTAAACCTTACCAGAAATAAAAGATGAGCTATGATTGGTTGCTATGGGAAAAGCAGTTTTTGTCTCAGACAAATCTGTATACCTTGTGACCCATTGACTAAAAATCTCTGCTCATTCTTAGGAGTCCAGTGGGCGGTCCTATGAATGCCTAACAGCTATAGCTATACATGCTCATACAGGGAAGGCTGTCAGTCATTGAGGGAGACCACCCACTAGACTGCAAGCCCAGAATGAGCAGGGATTGACAATCAATAGGCCATGTTCACACACAGCAAAAAAAAAAAAGAAAAAAATCCAAGAAAGATCACATGACTGACTCCATGAATGTGGAGCTAGAAAGGAGCCACGGTGGAACTCACATTTTTATCTACTGGCCATGTGGAAGAATAGTTTCACCTCTAATGCACTATCTATCTTAAAATCTATCTTCAGGGATACCTTTCGCGAATCAGGCAAATATGTGGGTGCCTATTTGGTCTCTTCCCTCCATTTTTTTTCCCATCCCTGTCCCTCTGTTGTCCCCTTTTTGTGTCTTGTGGTCTTCTCTTTTTCTTTCTTCCTTCTTGCTGTTCTTTTTACCCTTGATCTATGGCCTCGTGTGAAGGCATTCTTGGCTCTTAGTTGAGAATTTTGCTTTATTTTGTAGTGACTGTCTTGGTTATGACTTAGCCATGCTAAGGCACAGGTGCACATTTCTTCTACATATGTATTTCTCATAATGAAATGACTTAAACATTTTTGTATGTTACATGTTCAATAAAAGCACTTGATTTACCCCAAAAAAGCTACCTTAAGTCCCTAGTTGACCTGTGGCCAACCCCCTAAAAATTAGATCGTCAATGCTTAGGTAACATGCTGAACTGACTAGGTCCTCGTGTACTTCCTATGCCTCATTTAGCTGGATGTTGTTTTCTATTTCTCTGTTTTAAATGAAACTTTTTGAATTTGGAAAAAATTTAGATTGCATCCTCAATAAATAGTTTGGGATACTATGATCACACCGATTTTTACAGTTTCTTGATATGCCCTTCCTTTCCCGAGATATAAGGGTTTAGAATTTGTCTGACACTTCAGGGAGTCAGATGGGCGTCAACTTAATTTTAATAAAAGGAGTGACTCAGGTGATGGGTGGGATTATACAGTCAGATGGGTGTGAATTATTATTATTTTTTAAAAAGGGAGTGGCTATCAGGTGATGGGCGGGATTATACAGTCAGAAGGTGTAAATATTGTACATTGGGTCTGTTTGCCTAAAACACATCCCAACTGTATAACCCCGTCCATCACCTGATAGTCACTCCCATTATTAAGTTCACACCCATCTGACTAATTCCCTGAATGGTCAGGCAAACTATAAACCCTCATATCTCAGGATCAGAAGGGCGTATCAAGTAACCGTAAAAAGGTGTGTGATCAGGGTGACCCTAAGCTATTTAATGAAATCAAAATTTTTGGGGTTAGTTACAAGTCCCCTTTAAAGGAATTCTCCACAGCTAGACAGCTTATCCCTCATCTAAAAAGGATAGGGGATAAGATGTCTGATCGACAGGGTCCCGCGATCTTCCGCAGCAAACGCCGGGTTCTTGAAGCAGTGGTCATGACATCATGGCTACACCCCCCTCGCGATGTCACGCCATGCCCCCTCCCACAGAAATGAATGGAGGGGGTGTGGCATGGCATCACAAAGGGGGGCGTGCCCATGAAGTCACGATCATGGCCTCCGGCTCCGAGCGTTTTGTATAATAGGTTCAGAACATTGGATCACCAGAGTATCCCTTTAAGGAACCATTTAGTAGATAGTGCCACTGGCTGTCCGGGCATGCTGGGAGTTGTGGTTTTGTAACAGCTGGAGCTGCATGATTTGGAGACCACAGATCTAAAAGGATATTTCCAAAAGGTTTTGCAACTTTGCAACCTATACCTGTACTTAGCAAATGCTACAAAATTAAATGTTGTATATCAGATTTCTCAATATGCAATGCGGCTGAGCACAAAGCATTGAACAAACAATGGCAGCAATATTTTTGAGTGCAGCTTTGGATGTGAATAGAGCATCAGACATAATGCTCTGTAAAGAAAAGTGTTTTTATGTTCCGGCATTTTCTGTCCTATTGAGCTGGCTACGCAGATTACGGGCACAGAGTCAGAATGTAAATGGTTCTGTATTATTAGCATTTGTTGCAGAGCAGTATTCGAGCCCTGCAATACCCTGCAGTGACCAGCTGTCGGTCTGTACCACTGAGCCGGAAAGAAACGGACGATTCCTGGACCATAATGCCAAGTATGCTTTAGGGCAAATTTGGAGCATTTTCTGCCACCTCAACAAATTAAGTATTTTACAATAATACAACAAAATCTTACTGATTTGTTTTTGATGTATGCTTAAAAAGGTACCTGTGAAGACTTCCGGTTCCGGCGCGGGAGATGTAGGCGGGTGAGACGGTGAGCTCCCACATCCCTGGCTGCAATCTGCCACGTACCGGCCTGTACCATCGCCCCGGGAGCCCCGCACACCACCCGCCGCTCCCCGACACCGTACAAAATGGATCGCTTCGTTCAGCGAAGCGCCACTCCAGCCCCGCAGCCCCAAACGCTGCCAGAGCTCTCATCACAGCAGCGCGGCGCAGCAAAGATGGCGCCCGCGCTCACCGCTGAGACCGCACAGACCAGCCTGCCAGCGCTGGAGGCGACATATACTCTCCCCCAACAACAGCCGAAATGCCTGGAGAGGACCAACACAGGGGACACTTCCAAAGGTACTGCTGCCAAATCTACCAATATGCCAAGCCCACGGGAGGCTGAAACTGGCATGGACATTACTACATCAGGGGCCACTATGAGTACCACAGAGCAATGCAGCACTCCTGCTGCACCACCTGCATCACAAATCTCCCCAGACTGCCAGGGGCAACCTTATGAAGGGGGTGGCATTGACTACCAACTAATAGCAGAAAAGGTGGCGCAGAAAATGTTCCCCACGGTGCAACATATTGTAGAAGAGGTTCTGAAGTCCACCCTCCAAAACCTACATATTGATGTGGCTTCTCATTCCACCCGCCTGCAGGAAGCTGAGCATCGCATTTCTACTTTGGAGGACTCAGACACTACCATGGCTAAACGCTTGCAATTGGCAGAGACGGAACTCCGGCGGATCTCTGAAAAAATGGAAGACTTAGAAAATAGATCCCGCAGAAATAATCTCCGTATTGTGGGAGTAAAAGAATCAGTGGCGCCTCAGGACTTACAGCGATTCTGCGAAAGGGACCTTCCAAAAGCCCTAGGCCTAAACCACCCTTGCCGGGTAGAGAGGGCGCACCGCATTGGCCAAGGTCAGGCTCCAGTTTCATCGCAAGGTCCTTCATCGACGATGGATCACCGCCCCCGACAAGTAATCCTCCGCTTTTTGGATTTTAATGATAAAGTGGAAATTCTCCAAGCATACAGGCGCTTGTCTCAACCGTTTGAACTTTTTGGAATGCGCCTTCTTCTATTTGAAGATTATTCGGCGGAAGTAGCGAAACGACGGAGAGCCTTCAGTGCAATCTGCACTTCTCTATTCAATGCCAAATACAGATTCCAACTACAATATCCAGCAATTTTGCGTGTATTTCACCCTGATGGCAGCATCTCAGTTTTCAAGTCTCCAGAAGCTGCTTCAACGGCCCTGGATCATCTTCATAAGTCATCCACACCACGTTCATCGAGGCGAGCACACCGGAGATCTCGCTCGCCCAGAGGACCACGCCGCTCAAGATCTTCCACGGGAATCTCTGCCTACTCACCGGACCCAAGAGATCGTCGCAAAAGGCTACGCTCCCCAAGAAGAGGTAGTGGGGACAATCGTCGATCCTCGCCGGAGTGAAGAGATAATCTGTGACGATGGACTATGGTTTTGCCTTGTTCCAGTTTGCCACTGGTTTGGAGTGATTATTGCTCTGATCTCCTTCTCAGGTCGTATTTGAATACACTGTCTAATTAATGCATTTCTTGCGTGCATGTAATAATTAAGTATCACTTCTGTGTCTTGTTTGCCAGTGTGCTTTGTACTCTTGCTAACACGTGGGGAACAATTAGTTGCACACTTTTTCACGATACCAGTTGTGGGGGCCCGAGGGGTGATGTGTCGGGGATGGGGGGGCGGAGCTGTCAATCCTCTAAATGTGGCTGTTTTCTCGCTCACCCCCTGCACCCCCCGAAAAAAGGGAGTTCTATACCCCAAGAGAAGTAGGGAGTTTAGCCCTGCCTCCCAGGAGGATGCCTTCTGTTCAGGTTTTTATGTTTCCCTGGTTTTTGTTTTCTTTTGTTCAGGGATACTTAGTTTATTCATGTTCAGTCACGCTCATTACACTACAATGTATGCTTAGCCCTCAGTATATGTCGTTCATACTCTTGATCAGACACCTCTTGCTGCAGCACTCTTACTATGGCAGGAACAATCAAACATTTCAACGCTATTTTGTTTTAGTCACCTGACAATATAGTTGCAATGGTATCTTTTATCTCTTGGAATGTCAAAGGTCTCCGTTCACCTCATAAGAGACGTATGTTCTTAAGACACCTGAAAAAAATGCAGCCGGACATAGTTTTACTACAGGAGACTCATCTGACAGACTTAGACTTCTTTAGGATGCAGCAGCAATGGGTGGGACATGCTTATGGTTCATCAGCTCAAGAGGGGAAGGCAGGTGTTCTTACACTCATTAATAAATCATTCCCGTTCACGTTCATTTCCCACGACACAGACTCTGAAGGGCGACTTTCCCATCTCCTTATAGATCATCACGGGGAAGTACTTAGCATTTATAATGTCTATGCCCCAAATGGGGCTAACACGACCTTCTATAGAGACTTAGTGACCAGGACGCAGTCAGACACCAACTTGAGTAGAATATTTGGGGGTGACTTCAATTCTGTAGTGGATCCCTTGGTGGATAGGAAGTCTGTAGGCGCCCGCCCGGTACCCATCAGGACCAGCGACCAAATTCTCCCGACCTTTATGGAGCAGCTGGGATTACAGGATGCCTGGCGATTATGTCACCCTGATGATCGTGAGTTTACTCATTATTCCAATGCCCATGGTTCGTGGTCAAGGATTGATTATTTTTTCCTCAGTGATGATCTGAGTGGCCGCCTGCGAACTGTGGACATTGGGGAACTGGCACTCTCTGATCATGCCCCAGTAATCTTGTCCTTACAGCCGACATTCCCAAAAGGCTCGGATATATTATGGAGATTCCCCTCATTGCTAACCAAAGATGAATCATTTCTAGAACTCTTGAGGGGATGGTGGTTAGAATATGATTCCCTAAATTCAGAACATAAAACTGACTCGCTATTGTTTTGGGAAATGGGAAAAGCAGTATTGAGAGGTAAATTAATAGCCCACATGTCTGCCCTGAAGCGAACTGCCTTGACTAACTATGTAACAGCTAGGGATAATCTCAGAAAGGCGTACTCAGCATTTGTGTCATCCCCAAATGTAGAACTTAGAAATAGATGGAACGATGCTAGAACCCAGTATGAAACGTGGCTCGATCGTAAGGAACGTTTAAAAAGATCATACTTTGAGGTAGATCTCTTCCGTTATGGTAATAAGGCAGGACGTCTCATGGCCCGCTTGGCCAAGGGTGGTCATGCTCCCCATCATATAATCCAATTGAAAGATTCCACAGGTCAATCACATACGAATCCCCACCATATAAATAGGATCCTAGCACAATATTATGAGAATTTGTATAAAGGACACCCCGTCGGATTATTCTGCCAGCCAACGCTTTTTAACTGATATTGAAATGCCTACACTGGCGGAGGATCAACGGGAAATCCTTAATGCCCCGATCACAGAAGAAAAAGTGAATCAAGTCATTAAACATTTACACAACTGTAAAGCTCCGGGTCCAGATGGATATCCCGGGGAATTTTACAAGGCCCTGTCGACTCATATTTCACCAACGCTAGTAGGTGTCTTTAATAGCTTTATGACGACAGGACACCTCTCCAAAGAAGCCTCTCTAGCCTACATAAAAGTGCTTCCGAAACCCGGAAAAGACCCCTCAGACCCAGGATCGTATCGTCCAATATCATTATTAAATCAGGATGTAAAGGTACTTTCCAAAATATTAGCCGATCGCCTTTCCCGCTTTATGCCCTCTCTGATAGGCCCTCACCAGGTGGGATTTATCAGGAACAGGTCGGCTACAATAAACTTACGGACGGTTATGGCAGTCTTAGACAGGCTTCATCACCACCCTCAGCCAGGAGACCAACCAGCATTGCTCACACTTGATGCGGAAAAAGCATTCGACAATGTACGTTTGGACTGGTTGGGGATGGTATTGGATAAAATTGGTCTTCAGGGAGCGTTCCGTACCTATTTATCGGGGGTTTACCGAACCCCGGTTGCAAGGGTATATTCCCCAGGGATCTTATCTACACCTTTCCAGTTGTATAGGGGCACGCGCCAAGGATGCCCTCTCTCCCCACTCTTATTTGACCTTGCAATAGAACCCCTGGCGCGCTCCCTCATACATTCTTCGATCTACAATGGGATCAAACTGAGAGGACGACAGGTTAAACTGACCATGTTTGCCGATGACATCTTACTTTTCATTAATGATCCGGGCACTTCGCTTCAGGGCATTCTGGCACATCTTAAACAATTTGGGGACTTTTCTGGGTATCGCATAAATATTTCCAAGTCGGAACTACTGCCATTGGGCCTCTCAAATCCTCGTGGGGTGGAGAGGATCTTGGATTTGGGAATAAAAATTGCCTCCACTCATATAACATACTTAGGGATCAAACTGGGGCGCACACCGGATAAATTATATACCCTAAATTACCCGCCTTTGTTTGAAAAAATACATGCGGAATTGAGAAGATGGAAATCGATTCCTCTTACATTCCTGGGGCGCTGTCATCTCTTGAAGATGATAAGCTTCTCCAGACTTTTATATCCACTTCAAACCCTGCCCTTACTACTACGCCACGATGATGTCAAAAAATTAAATTCGGGATTCACAAAATTTATATGGGCGGGTAAAAGGCCTAGAATTGCCCTGCGCAAACTGATGCTGGACAAACAGGACGGAGGTCTCAATTTTCCAAACATCAGGGGTTATAACTTAGCATGCCTCTTTCGCTTCACGGTGGACTGGATTCACGGCTCCTCCTTTCATGCCATCTATGACCTTGAGGCAGACTTAGCCTCTCCATGGACTCTATCTGCCCTCCTACACACGTCATACTCGAAGTTGCCTCCTCTCGTAAGGAGATCTACTCTTCTGAGAGATACGATAGTGGCATGGAAGGAGGTCCGGAAATTGTTCCATCTTCCCTTCCTGATTTCAAAACATCATCCATTATCAGGACACCCAGAAGCACCCCATAACATACCTGACAGGATTAGGGCGACATGGGCGGAAAAGGGTTTGAGGAAAGCCGGTGATTTTATGGACAAATCAAACAGCTGCTGGTTATCCCCATCTATGTTACGGGCGAAATATGACCTGCCACCCTCACATACATTCCCCCTGAACCAACTGCATTCATTTTTTGCTTCCCGCTTGCGGGCCCTAGATATAGAATTAACAAATCATGCTCTGGATTATGTGATAGGGGATGGTTCCCACAGATTAACTGTGTCCACCATTTATCCAGTCCTACGAAGAAAGTTACTCAACATTGACACCAACACCATTTTTTCCTCATGGTCCTCATGGATACCGGGAGATGACGTTTCGGACTGCATCCTACAAGGGTGGCGCATAGTGAAACGACTTATAATAAATGAAAGATGGCGGGAAACTTATTTCAAGCTCGCTCACAAAGCCCTTTATGGTTTCAATATTCTCCCTTCTCCCGACTTCCCCGATCGAATAACATCCTGCCCGAAGTGCTCTACACCCCTGACTGACCTGTGGCATGGGATTTGGACATGTACACACACCAAGACATACTGGCACATGATAATGTCTTACATTAACACCGTATGGGATCTCATTTTACCTTATTCACCCAGAACCCTGCTGTTTCACCAATTCCGTCCCCCGGATATAGCAGGATGTCCAGGTACTAGGGTCCCCCCACTGGTACATATCACCTTGCACATAGCTCTCCGCTGTCTTTTTGCTTCGTGGCTTTCACCCTCAATACCAACTTTGGGTATGGTTATTACACAAATGAAATTGTACTGCAGAATAGATAAACTAGACACTGAGAGACACAAAACCACGAAAACAGAACAATTCTTTGAAAAGTGGAAGGTTTTTATTGTTTCCCAATACACTCCGACTGAGATTGCAGAAATCGTTCGACCGTTTAGCGCAACGGAATGGTATTGTATGGGTATGTTGGGGGACACTCTGGGTGCCTTACGCTTACCTTCCTAAGAGTCAATTGTATGCCATCGCTCTCGGACATTGTGACAACGAATGTGAATCTTAATGGAGGGTACTACATGATGGCCTATATGAATCTTCCTGTATACTTAACGCAATTGCGTGAACGACTTCTGTATCCTGAGGCCCGCCACACCTTCCGGATTGCTTCTTATCTCAGGGACTGTTTATCGATGGAGAAGTGGCGAGCCTCGGAGAGGACTTTTCAGTGACTGGATGGGCTGAGCTATATGAGCAAATAATTGTTTTTCTTTTCTCTTTTTACACAAAAAAAAAAGTTTTCCTCTTCTTACTCCTTTGCAAGGAGTATATTTCATGATCTCTGTTTATTATGTATAACTGAAATAAAATGTGTTTAAAAAAAAAAAAAAAAAGGTACCTGTCATATCACAGAAACAAAATACATAATAATGCTTCTATATGTTACTCACTAGGTCATGCAGATTCTTTACATGTCTATTTTATGTGTCTAGCTTCTGTATTTGGCTCACAAATCCCTCTGTTCTGCTGTTCACTCATTCTGACATCCACTGTTCAGGAAGGGGCGTGTCCGAGGCAAGCACTGATCCCGCCCTCACTCCTCATGCATTAACTTCCTCCCTAAGTCTGCTGTGCTTTGTCTCTTTATCCAATCACTGCAGACTGCTCATCAGCACAAAAAAAAAAAAAAATGTAGGTGATATGTTCTCTTTAAAGGTATTATCTATAAAACGCTAATTATGAGGTATCCAACTCCTTAGACATGACCTCCAGGTATCGGCTGTAACCTTAAATGGGCACTATCCTCAAAACTAATTTTAGCTATTGCACTCCTTATGGTAAATAAAAAATATTTGTAATGTTTAAAAAAATTTAAAAAAATGAAGTTTTCTATGTTTAATTGGGTTTAAAAATCTGCCACTAGGTGTCTCCCTACTTGTCCAGAGCACATTTCCCCCCCCCCCCCCCCCCATCTCTTGCACAGACTTTGGACTCCTGCTGGCCTGGCAGTAGTCTGAAATCAGGAAACGCAGTCTGGAGTGCTGGGGGGGGGGGGTGTATGCAGCCTTAGTCCATCATACCTCATCTGACACTGAACTGCTCTGGGCTGTGTGTAGCAGAATGAGGGAGGAAGTTCTCCCCTGTATGGCTTCAGATGATGTCACGCCTGCTGGGGAATGCCCCTTCCCAGTCTGTGAATCTGACTGAGCAGAAAATACAGAGCAATATCATGGTAGAAAACTAAAAAATAATAAAAATAAAGGAAGGGGGTGGTTTATCATGATGGGGGCAGTGACCTGGGAGGATTATAAAATTTAACAAGATCATGAGAGGTGCTCCTTAATAGCAAGTGTTCAATTTCCGTGCAGCACCTCCACAGGGGAAATAAAGCATTACACGGTTCCCAATGAATTCAATGAGGTACCCGATCCATCAGAACAAAAGACACTTGACAACAGATGAGTTGCCTCACCAGGGGAGAACCGGCATAGCCTCTGGGGCGCCAACAAACCATTATGCCTTGGCAAGGGTATTTAGATAGGGGGCTCGGGCAGTTAGATATCTTAGCCCTGGGCGAATAATAATAACAAACATAGAAGACGTCCAAGGAACCCCAAGGAATAATCTGCTCTGGCAGCACGGCTTTATGTAATAGGATTACACTCCCGGGCAGAGCGCTGACATCCTCAGGAGAAAACACACAATTATAGGTTTTATAGCTTCGCTTTCTTACACGGTATCTGCCACGTCCTGCATCAGCACATTACTGGGACACTACGATAACGTCTTGTAAAACTGAAGAATGAGGAGACCATAAGATTATACAGAATTTATATCACTTGCTTTCTGCTGACCCATACACTCATAACTTTTTATGGCTGAAAGTAAAATTTAAGTTTATTCCCCTAAAAGTTGTCAACTTACTAAAAGTTCTGTTCAGACGTTCCGAGCAGGGAACAGTCCCATAGGATCTGTCACCACTAGGTCGGAGGCTCTGTTTGGGGCCAGAAAACGGAAAACACTGACTGATCCCATTGACTTTATTGGGGTCTGTCTCGTGTCAAAACTGACAAAAATAAGTTACCATTTCCGGCTTCGTTTTTGTCGCTTATTAAATGAATTCTGCGACGGAGCTTCAAAAACGCAGCTCCAACGCAGATGTGAACATAGCCCGAGCTGTATAACGGCCGAGTTTGTTCACAAGGGCAAAGAAAAAGAAACAAAAACTAAGAAGTCCGGTTCCCATTGACTTCAATGGGGATTGGTCAAAAAGCATGAAAAAATTAATAAATAAAAAAATTTAAATAGGAAGAAGTTAAAGGGGTACACCGGTGGAAAACTTTTTTTTTTTTTAAATCAACTGATGCCAGAAAGTTAAAAAGATTTGTAAACTAAATTTCTCCTAGCTCATTCTTGTGATTGGTCGGGGTCTGAACACTTAGTCCCACACCGATCTAAGCTTTTGATATAGCTCTGAAACATACCAGAAGTTTTTCAAATAAAAGGAACAGGTAGGAGGTAGTGAACTGCCCGCAGCCTTCTGATTGGTCGCTATGAACATCTCCACCGTCGGCGACAATGCTGCCATGTCTGAGCTTTTCGTGCTTCGCTGACACATTGCCGCTGCCTAATCTCCCGTAACTAAACGGACAGAGACAATTAATTGCCTAAATTACCCTTCCTGTCGGCATCAGAGATCAGACACTGTCCATGTGCATCTGTACTGACACAGGATCTACAGAGAATTGTCCCGACAGAGGGTGAAATGCAGAAAAGCCGGCAAAATGCTGTGTCAGAGCAGAAACGCTGACACGTCTTCTCATTCAGGCAGATGAAACAGTCAATAGATTAATCAGTAAAGAATTATACAAAGCCCAGAAACCATTATACAACAATATACAACTGTGACCGGTCTGACCTGTAAAATCATAGGCCTAGAGAATATACAGCATCCCACATATAGTCCTCCCCTCACATTATATATACAGTATCTCCCACATATAGTCCACCCCTCACATTATATATATAGTATCTCCCATAAGTGAGTCCACCCCTCACATTATATATACAGTATATCCCATAAGTGAGTCCACCCCTCACATTATATATACAGTATATCCCATACGTGACTCCACCCCTCACATTATATATACAGTATCTCCCATAAGTGAGTCCACCCCTCACATTATATATACAGTATATCCCATAAGTGAGTCCACCCCTCACATTATATATACAGTATATCCCATAAGTGAGTCCACCCCTCACATTATATATACAGTATCTTCCATAAGTGACTCCACCCCTCACATTATATACAGTATCTCCCATAAGTGAGTCCACCCCGCACATTATATATACAGTATCTCCCATAAGTGAGTCCACCCCTCACATTATATATACAGTATCTTCCATACGTGAGTCCACCCCTCACATTATATATACAGTATCTCCCATAAGTGACTCCACCCCTCACATTATATATACAGTATCTCCCATAAGTGACTCCACCCCTCACATTATATATACAGTATCTCCCATAAGTGACTCCACCCCTCACATTATATATACAGTATCTCCCATAAGTGAGTCCACCCCTCACATTATATATACAGTATCTCCCATAAGTGAGTCCACCCCTCACATTATATACAGTATATCCCATAAGTGAGTCCACCCTCACATTATATACAGTATATCCCATAAGTGAGTCCACCCCTCACATTATATATACAGTATATCCCATAAGTGAGTCCACCCCTCACATTATATATACAGTATCTCCCATAAGTGAGTCCACCTCGCACATTATATATACAGTATCTCCCATAAGTGAGTCCACCCCTCACATTATATATACAGTATCTCCCATAAGTGAGTCCACCCCTCACATTATATATAGTATATCCCATAAGTGAGTCCACCCCTCACATTATATATACAGTATATCCCATAAGTGACTCCACCCCTCACATTATATATACAGTATATCCCATAAGTGACTCCACCCCTCACATTATATACAGTATATCCCATAAGTGACTCCACCCCTCACATTATATACAGTATCTCCCATAAGTGAGTCCACCCCTCACATTATATACAGTATCTCCCATAAGTGAGTCCACCCCTCACATTATATACAGTATCTCCCATAAGTGAGTCCACCCCTCACATTATATATACAGTATCTCCCATAAGTGAGTCCACCCCTCACATTATATATATACAGTATCTCCCATAAGTTAGTCCACCCCTCACATTATATATATACACAGTATATCCCATTAGTGAGTCCACCCCTCACATTATATACAGTATCTCCCATAAGTGAGTCCACCCCTCACATTATATATACAGTATATCCCATAAGTGAGTCCACCCCTCACATTATATATACAGTATATCCCATAAGTGACTCCACCCCTCACATTATATACAGTATCTCCCATAAGTGAGTCCACCCCTCACATTATATACAGTATCTCCCATAAGTGACTCCACCCCTCACATTATATACAGTATCTCCCATAAGTGACTTCACCCCTCACATTATATATACAGTATCTCCCATAAGTGAGTCCACCCCTCACATTATATATACAGTATATCCCATAAGTGAGTGCACCCCTCACATTATATATACAGTATCTCCCATAAGTGACTCCACCCCTCACATTATATATAGAGTATCTCCCATAAGTGAGTCCACCCCTCACATTATATATACAGTATCTCCCATAAGTGAGTCCACCCCTCACATTATATACAGTATTTCCCATAAGTGACTCCACCCCCTCACATTATATATACAGTATCTTCCATAAGTGAGTCCACCCCTCACATTATATACAGTATCTCCCATAAGAGAGTCCACCCCTCACATTATATATACAGTATATCCCATAAGTGAGTCCACCCCTCACATTATATATACAGTATATCCCATAAGTGAGTCCACCCCTCACATTATATATACAGTATCTCCCATAAGTGACTCCACCCCTCACATTATATATACAGTATCTCCCATAAGTGAGTCCACCCATCACATTATATATACAGTATATCCCATAAGTGAGTCCACCCCTCACATTATATATACAGTATATCCCATAAGTGATTCCACCCCTCACATTATATATACAGTATCTCCCATAAGTGAGTCCACCCCTCACATTATATATACAGTATCTCCCATAAGTGAGTCCACCCCTCACATTATATATACAGTATCTCCCATAAGTGAGTCCACCCCTCACTTTATTTTATTCTGTCCTTTATGTGACATAGAAGCATTTAGAAATAAAAATATAATTTATGACCCGTCCTGTACACAGGAGAGGATGCCCAAATTTTTTTTTCTAAATGGGCTGCCTATTATTTTGTCTCATTTTGCCCCCCAGGACAGAAAGGTCTGGTATTCATTTCCCTTTCCATGACCCATTGGTCAATACCCCCAATTTTTACCTATATAAAGAAAAGAAAAAAAAAGGGGGCAACTAGGGCTGTGCTCCCTCTCTCCAAGGGCCCCATAGAAGCCACAGATATGGACATATCGACCTTGTTCGTCATATAAAAGAATACACGAGACATCTCCTTTAACCGGAGTCTACTGAATCCCATCTCATTGGACACAGTATAAAAATGGCGACTATCTTGAGAACATAGTAGGTGTAATATTTCTGCACCATTATACGAATTCTCTAAGCCTGGCATCTGTTTTAGTACTTGTCGCTGCACTGAATTTCTTTTTTTAATAAGTTTTCGCCAAGTGCTCTGACGGAAATAATAAATTCATTGCAGATCGGCTGCCAGGACAGTGGAGAATTTATGCGCATAATTATGAAAGCCGATCGATTTCCGTCCTGTGCCTGACTGAAAACAGCTGGGCTCAACAAATAAATATGTTTGCTAGGAAGTTACATTGGCGCCTGTAGAACGTGATACCCTAATCCAGTGTTTCCCAACCAGGGTGCCTGCAGGTGTTGCAAAACTACAACTCCCAGCATGCCCGGACAGCCAATGGCCTCCCTGATCTATAAGAAGTGCAATGAGGTAGAAGTTATCGAATGTATCTACTTGCATGGAACCATAAAGCTCTCATCAGTCAGGACAATATGAACTTAAAGGGGTTCTCCGGTGCTTACACATCTTATCCCCTATCCAAAGGATAGGTGATAAGATGCCTGATCGCGGGAGTCCCGCCGCTGGGGACCCCCGGGATCTTGCACGCGGCACTCTGTTTGTAATCAGTCCCCGGAGCGTGTTCGCTCCAGGACTGATTACCAGCGACGACAGGGCGGGCGGCGTGTGAAGTCACGCCCCCGTGTGACGTTACGCTCCGCCCCTTAATGCAAGCCTACGGGAGGGGGTATGACAGCAATCACGCCCCCTCCCATAGGCTTGCATTGAGGGGTGGAGCGTGACATCACACTGGAGCGGGGGCGTGACGTCACACGCCGCCCGCCCTGTAGTCGCCGGTAATAAGTCCCGGAGCGAAGACGCTCCGGGGACTAATTACAAACGGGGTGCCGCGTGCATGATCCCGGGGGTCCCCAGCGGCGGGACTCCCACAATCAGACATCTTATCCCCTATCCTTTGGATAGGGGATAAGATGTGTAAGCACCGGAGAACCCCCTTTAATGAGAAATCCCAATGGTTTCCTGCCACAAAACATGGAAAACATTTTTTCTTCCCTGGTGAAGAGTCAAAGATGCGTTCCTGAGCCCCTGAAGTGCCAAGGGCTGGAATGCCTCCTCAGCACCCCTCCCATTCCTGTCCCTGCTTGATTGACAGTCAGCTGGAAGCCGAGCCTTGTTTCCAAATCTCCCACCTGCGCACAATTTCTATATACAGTGTTGGAAGAAGATTTAGAAACAGGGCACGGCTTCACCCTGACTGTCAATCAAGAGGGGAGAGGGATGGGAGCGAGAAAGTGTTCCAGCCCTCAGCATTTTAGGGGCTTGGGAAGGCCTCTCTGACTCTTTGTACCAGGTGTCTCCTTGCCCTAACAGTATCTCAGCAGTTTGGAACATGAATTGCGGCACAATCTCTAAGTACAGCGCAGAAGGGAGATTTGGAAACAGGGCACGGCTTCACCCTGTCAATCAGGCATGGACAGGGGTGGGAAGTGAACAAGAAGGCATTCCAGTTCTCAACACTTCAGGGTTTTAGGAATGCCCCTGTAGTGGAGGAAGGACCAGACATACGATGTGAACGATGCCATAGTGTGTGATGATTTTGAGGAGGTGGAATCATTGTGGGTAGAATTACAAAAGGAGGGAAATACTGAAAAAATAGTATTTGGTGTAATCTACAGACCCCCTAATATCACTGAAGAGATAGAAGTTCGGCTTCATAAACAAATAGAGAGGGCCACCCGGGCAGGTACAGTGGTAATAATGGGAGATTTTAACTATCCAGATATAGATTGGGGCCGGGGGTTGGCTAAAACTACAAAGGGGCGACAATTCCTAAATTTATTGCAGGATAATTTTATGGGCCAGTTTGTGGAGGACCCAACAAGAAGTGATGCCTTGTTGGATCTGATCATTTCCAACAACGCAGAGCTGGTTGGTAATGTAACTGTGCGGGAAAACCTTGGTAATAGCAACCACAATATAGTTACTTTTGACTTAAAATGTAGAAAACAAAGACAGACGGGGAAGGCAAAAACATATAACTTTAAAAAGGCAAATTTCCCTGGGCTGAGGGCTGCACTACAGGACATAGACTGGGGGGAGGTGTTCTCAAATACTGATACAGAAGGTAAATGGGACATCTTTAAATCAACTCTAAATAACTATACAGCTAAATATATACCAAAGGGGAACAAATATAAACGATTAAAACTAAATCCTACATGGCTGACAAATGAGGTTAAAAGAGCAATAAACAACAAAAAAATAGCCTCCAAAAAATACAAATCTGATGGGTCAGCTATAACATTTAAACAGTACAAAGAGCTTAATAAAATCTGTAAAAATGTAATAAAAACAGCAAAAATTCAAAACGAGAGACAGGTGGCCAAAGAAAGCAAAACTAATTCTAAATATTTTTTTAGATATATAAATGCAAAAAAACCAAGGACAGAGCATGTAGGACCCCTTAATAATGATAATGGGGAGGTTGTCACAGGCGATCAAGAGAAGGCGGAGCTACTGAATGGGTTCTTTAGTTCTGTATATACTATGGAAAAAGGAGCTGACATTGGCCAGGTCAGTGCTGGTAACACATCATGTACAGGTCAGTGCTGGTAACACATCATGTAATGTACTGAACTGGCTTAATGTAGAGATGGTACAAGGTAAGTTAAGTGATATAAATGTAAGCAAATCCCCAGGACCGGATGGACTACACCCAAGAGTTCTTAGAGAGGTAAGTTCAGTAATATCTGTACCCTTGTTCATGATATTTAGAGATTCTCTGGTGTCTGGTATTGTGCCAAGGGACTGGCGCAAGGCGAATGTGGTGCCAATCTTCAAAAAGGGCTCTAGGTCTTCCCCAGGAAACTATAGACCGGTAAGTTTAACGTGCATTGTGGGTAAATTGTTTGAAGGACTTATAAGGGATTACATACAGGAATACATAGGGGATAATAGTATTATAAGTGATAGCCAGCATGGGTTTACTAAGGATAGAAGTTGTCAAACCAATCTAATTTGCTTTTATGAAGAGGTGAGTAGAAGCCTTGACAGAGGAATGGCTGTGGATATAGAGGGGGGGGGGGGGCTGTGTATATAGAGGGGGGCTGTGTATATAGTGGTAGGGAAGTTGAGAAAAAAGACCTCTTAAAGGCGCTGCAGACTCCAATGGAATAAAACCGAAGCCAGAGATGTACAAAACACTGGGAGGTTTATTGCAATAGATAAAACAATAAAAAGGATTACGCGTTTCGGGGGAGCCACCCCCTTCTTCAGATCAGAATCGTTCTGATCTGAAGAAGGGGGTGGCTCCCCCGAAACGCGTAATCCTTTTTATTGTTTTATCTATTGCAATAAACCTCCCAGTGTTTTGTACATCTCTGGCTTCGGTTTTATTCCATTGGAGTCTGCAGCGCCTTTAAGAGGTCTTTTTTCTCAACTTCCCTACCACAAGCTACATCAGGATTGGTCTTCTTCCTTTCCCTGTGACCTCCGGCTTAGCAGCGGTTCCAGTACTCCGTGAACCTTTGTAACCCCACTGTGGGTTGATATGCAAGTTCTGACTTGCTCTCAGGTGAGCAGCCACTACCTAGGGGTCATTTATTTTGACCACAAACTGCTATAATTTTCCATTCCCATACGGTATCACACGAGGCGCCTCCCTCTGGTCTCTCCCCTTTTTTCTCTCTACAGGTCACTGTGTATATAGTGTCTCTGGATTTTGATACTGTCCCTCATAGACGTCTGACAGGTAAGTTAAGGTCTTTGGGTTTGGAAATTTTAGTTTGTAACTGGATTGAACACTGGCTCATGGATCGTACCCAGAGAGTGGTGGTCAATGATTCGTACTCTGATTGGTCCCCGGTTATTAGTGGTGTACCCCAAGGTTCAGTACTGGGCCCGCTGCTGTTTAATTTATTTATCAATGATATAGAGGATGGTATTAACAGCTCTGTTTCTATCTTTGCAGATGACACCAAGCTTTGTAGCACAGTACAGTCTATAGAGGATGTGCATAAGTTACAAGATGACTTGGATAGACTAAGTGTCTGGGCATCCACTTGGCAAATGAGGTTCAATGTGGATAAATGTAAAGTTATGCATCTGGGTACTAATAACCTGCATGCATCGTATGTCTTAGGGGGGATTAAACTGGCAGAGTCACTGGTAGAGAAGGATCTGGGTGTACTTGTAGATCACAGACTACAGAATAGCATGCAATGTCAGGCTGCTGCTTCCAAAGCCGGCAGGATATTGTCATGTATCAAAAGAGGCATGGACTCAAGGGACAGGGACATAATACTCCCCCTTTATAAAGCATTGGTACGGCCTCACCTGGAATATGCTGTTCAGTTTTGGGCACCTGTCCATAAAAGGGACACTGCGGAGTTGGAAAGGGTGCAGAGACGTGCGACTAAACTAATATGGGGCATGGAACATCTTAGCTATGAGGAGCGATTAAAGGAGTTACAATTGTTTAGTCTTGAGAAGAGACGTTTAAGGGGGGATATGATAAACGTATATAAGTATATTAATGGCCCATACAAAAAATATGGAGAAAAACTGTTCCAGGTTAAACCCCCCCAAAGGACGAGGGGGCACTCCCTCCATCTGGAGAAGAAAAGGTTTAGTCTCAAGGGGCGACACGCCTTCTTTACCGTGAGGACTGTGAATTTATGGAATGGTCTACCTCAGGAACTGGTCACAGCAGGAACAATTAACAGCTTTAAAACAGGATTAGATACATTCATGGAACAAAATAAGATTAATGCTTATGAAGAAATATAAAATCCCATCCCTTCCCCAATATCGCGCCACACCCCTACCCCTTAATTCCCTGGTTGAACTTGATGGACATATGTCTTTTTTCGACCGTACTAACTATGTAACTATTTAACATGCACAGCATCCCTGCCTCCATTACGCAAAGCTGGCGATTAACATATTAGCAATGCCAGTTAATCACGGGTCTATCTACGGAACCAGGGACCACAGATTCTGGTAAAATATAACTAATTTTAATACGGTTTACCCGCACAGGTAAACCTGGGTTTAGCGCAAGTGATGAGGTGGTCAGTTTTGTTTTAAACTATCTAGTCTGGATTTAGACTAGACTGTCCTTAAAGGGGTATTCCAGGATGTTTTTTTATTTGACTATGCTACAGGGGCTGTAAAGTTAGTGTAGTTCATAATATAGTGTCTGTACCTGTGTGTGTGACGGTTTTATCACAATTCTTGTGATTTTCACCCCAATATTTATTTTTAACAGCATTCAAAATGACTGTTGTCTCAGATTTTTCCCAGCTTGCAATGCGGCGGAGACCTGACATCACTAGTCAGCTGATGACAGGGAGCCTGTCTGCTTCAATGGGTGGAGGGATCGCTTGGTGGGAGAGAGATCAATCTGCAACTCATGCAACAGCTGTAGGCACCCTGATTGAAAACCACAGGTCTTCTGAATGGATGCAGCTCATTTATGTTTCCATGGGTGGGGTGGCTGATGTGTGGGAGGGAGGAAAATGGAATTATGGGATTTGTAGGAAAAGAAGAAAACAAACAGGAAATACCAGTTCCCAAAAAGCTAGTCACAGTGTTATGGTAATCTCACAGCATAGTCATTTAGCCCCAAGGTGGATAACCCCTTTAAGAATCAAACTGTTTTAGTAAGTCTGGGACATATATATCTCAAATAATCTATAGAAGTCTCCTACCACCAGGACTATAAATAATCAGTCCAGCATGGTGGAGGATCAGTGATGGTCGGGGAATGGCATCTGGAGCTAGTGATTAGTATTTCCATAAAGGAATCAACTTCTTGCCTGGTTTCGTCCAGCAGTCGGGGGTTATAGAAACAGCGTAGGTCGTTGTGCTTCAGTTATGGTTAATGGGAATTGGCTTGGCTGTTTTCGGTTTCATGACAGCCTCTGGTTGGCTGCATCCTGATCAGAGGGGGCTTGGGACCCTTGAGATACAGTTCCTAGAAGGTGGACCCACATCTACATCATATTGAGGATATCCCATAAATAGTCCAGATAGGAACGCTCTTTTAAAAACTAAACGTCCTGTAGTCTGATAATGCTGTTATGTGTCAGAAGAATGTTTGTAGTCTGTAACCATGGAAACACATAGATCTGCATGAGAGCTGTAGGCACTGCTGAAGAAAGCTACCTGAACTCACACAGCGACTGTCATGCACAAGCCATGCGTAAAACCATGTTATGACCTGAGGTATTAAAGGGGTACTCCCGTGGAATTTTTTTTTTTTTTTTTTTTTAAATCAACTGGTACCAGAAAGTTAAACAGATTTGTAAATTACTTCTATTCAAAAATCTTAATCCTTCCAGTACATTTTAGGGGCTGTATACGACAGAAGAAATGCTTTTCTTTGTGGATTTCTCTGATGTCACGAGCACAGTGCTCTCTGCTGACCTCTGTTGTCCATTTTTGGAACTGTCCAGAGTAGGAGAAAATCCCCATAGCAAACATTGCTGCTCAGGACAGTTCCTAAAATGGACAGCAGAGAGCACTGTGGTCATGGCATCAGAGAAATCCAAAAAGAAAAGCATTTCCTCTGAAGTATACAGCCCCTAAAAAGTACTGGAAGGATTAAGATTTTTTTTTTTTATAGAAGTCATTTACAAATCTGTTTAACTTTCTGGCTCCAATTGATTTAAAACAAAAGGTTTTCCACGGGAGTACCCCTTTAAAGGGGTACTCCGCTGCTCAGAGTTTGGAACAAACTGTTCCAAATACAGGAGCCGGGAGCTTGAGATGTCATATCCCCGCCCCCTCAACATAGACTTGCATTGAGCGGGCGGGGAGTGACATCATGAGAGGGCGGGGATATAACGTCACAAGCTCCCGGCGCCAGCTCCAGCGTTCGGAACAGCTGAGCAGTGGAGTACCCCTTATGGGTACGTTCAGACGAGCGGATTTACAGCGCGTATTCGCGCGAAAAGGACCTCTGTATGCTGCCTTTACATGTGTCTGCTCGGAGCAGCAATACGCCACTACGAGCAGACACACTGCGATGTGCGAGACGCCGCGCGCATGCACAATATACTCGCACATCACGCCAGCTCTCGGCCTAGCTCATAGAGCAGGGGGAGCGGCCACAACGTGTGCGAGTACACCACGCATGTGCGGTGACTCGCACATCGCTTCAGTGTGTCTGCTCGTAGCGGCGTATTGCCGCTCTGAGCAGGCACATCTAAAGGCAGCATACAGAGGTCCTTCAGCGGCGGATCCGCAGCGTAAAATACACTGTAAATCCGCTCGTCTGATCGTACCCTTAAGCTGTAGGCAGAAAGCCACAAATCCACACGGCAGTGACAGACACCGGGATCACACCACTGTACCACGTTCTTCTTCTGCTGCCACCATCTTAACATCAGGCTCCTGCACATATGGCGGAGTTTTAGGGTATCGGGAAGCTAGAACGGAATTAGAGAGCACATGTTTTTATACCTATCAGGCCTAAAAGGACATAAAGAGATGAGCTTTATCATTATATAAATACATCAGATGAAAACGCTTTGTATAAAACATTGTAATGTCCACCTGAGGGTATTGTTCACGGCGCAATGTCCGTGTGGTCCAGGATTTCAATAGGATTCTGCTGCACTGTGCACACTGTGAAATTTCTGCAGAAATCCTAATTCGACATCCACATAAGAATAGACTTACCTATTTTATTTTTTTTGCGGATTTTGCCTTGAAATGCATTGTCGTCTGAGATGGAACATTTTCAAGTGGTCCTAGCGCCGGCAAGATCGTGCAAACATGCGGAATTTCGCACACTTTACGCAGTGTGAACATACCCCAAATCTACCCCATCTGTATAGGTAACCACGTCTTTTTGGCCAACTTTTAGCCACTAAACTCCTTCATTTCTTTTTAAATGACGGTTTAAATGAAAATGGCTTCATTTAGTAAAATTGTCCAGCAATAAGCCCAGCTTTGTTGCCCATAGCAACCAATTAGAGCTCAGCTTTCATTTCTTGATCTGCCCTGGAAAAAACAAACTAATTGGTTGCCGTGGGTAACAGTCTGTTAAACCAGTGTTATCCTTTCTTAGCATTTTTCAAGACCTCTGCTTGCCATCATTGAACGGAAATAACCAGAATTGTCCGACAGTAATCCTGGCTTTGTTGCCCATAGCAACCACCTAGAGCTTCAGCTTTAATATCTTGAACTGCCATGAAAAAACAAGCTGTGATTGGTTGCTATGGGTAACAAAGATAGGGCTGTTAAACCAGTGTCATATTTCAGTACCACTTTTTCAAGACCTCTGCTTGCTATCATTGATTGGAAATGTCCTTGTTGTACAACTACAGGGTGAAACAGCCCTTATTTCTCTTGAGGCAATTTTTTAAATGGTGACTAACAAATAATAGGGATATTAGAAAGGACTTTGCAGGGCACAGTTAGGCTGGGTTCACACTACCGGATTGCGAGGGCCTTCAGATGTCCGGGCATGCTGGAAGTTGTAGTTTTGAAACAGCTGGAGGCACCCTGGTTGGGAAACACTGCAATAGACCCTCTTGGCAGCAATGCAAGATAGTAATAGTACTTTAAGAAAAAAAACAACCCCCCAAAGCGGACTTTTTTTTTTAAATGGATTTCCTCGATGTGATGACTATTTCCATTAGATGAGAGGAGCAGGAGCGGTCAGCAATGCCGGAGCTGGCAGGAGCGGTCAGCAATGCCGGAGATGGCGGGAGCGGTCAGCATTGCTGAAGTGTTTATGTTGGGAAACTCTATACGGAGCACATACCCAGCAGGACGCCAGCGAGATGATCCGGCGTGTCAAAGCTGTATCCGTCACACCGCCAACACAGAGGCGAACCCTACCTAAGTTTACATTACCCATAATACTAATAGGCATAGTGCCAGCTACTGAGAGGAGACACCAGGGAGAGTCAGAAGGGCAACGCACTAAAGCACTAATATATATTATTTGGGTGAAAATTTGCGTATTTTTTTCTTTTCTTTTAATTATTTATAGTTCTTCTGAAGGGCTCTGTGTCTAATTTAAGAAATTGTGCACGCAACCTAATAACATTTTATTAATTTCTTAAAGGATGCGCAACAGAGGAAAAAGCTTGCACCAATGAACTTTCCACATTCTGCATCACCTAGGGAGTGGGGTATACCTGCGAAAAATTTTGCCCGGATGAATAATGCAACAAAATCTTACTGAGCACACTTTTCTAACTACAAAAAAAAATAAAATAAAATAAATGAGAAAAAAAAAAAAAAAGAAGCACAAAATGCATAAAAATGTGGTTCTGGCTGGGCTCCATCTTGTTGTTATTACAGTAGTTACCGTATATACTCGAGTATAAGCCGACCCAAATATAAAGCCGAGGCCCCAAATTTCACCCCAAAAACCCATAGACTATAAGCTTAGGGTGGGAAATACATTATCCCCCCCATGTCATCATCCAGACCCTCATCATCATCCCCCCCCTTCATCATCACCGTCTGTCAATCCCTTCATCAGTGGTCTTCAACCTGCAGACCTCCAGAGGTTTCAAAACTACAACTCCCAGCATGTCCGGACAGCCGATGGCTGTCCGGGCATGCTGGGAGTTGTAGTTTTGCAACATCTGGAGGTCCACAGGTTGAAGACCACTGAGAAGGGCCGATGGCTGTCCGGGCATGCTGGGAGTTGTAGTTTTGCAACATCTGGAGGTCCACAGGTTGAAGACCACTGAGAAGGGCCGATGGCTGTCCGGGCATGCTGGGAGTTGTAGTTTTGCAACATCTGGAGGTCCACAGATTGAAGACCACTGAGAAGGGATTGACAGGCGGAGAGTTCACTCGAGTATAAGCCGAGTGGGGCGCTTTCAGCACGAAAAATCGTGCTGAAAAACTCGGCTTATACTCTAGTATATACGGTAACTGTTCCTTTCCTCTATCTCCCCTCACAGATAATGTTCTCCCCCGTTAAAGATGTTGTTCCCCCCACCCCCAATCGAAGATATTGTTCTCCCCCCATCGAGGAGATTGTTCCGCCCCCATCACAGATAACTTTCTCTACCATCACAAATAATGTTTTACCTCAATCAAAGATAATGTGTGTACCCCCCCCCTTCCATTACAGATAACATTCTTCCCCATCACAAATTATTTTTTTCCTCCCCCCCATCACAGATAATGTTCTCCCCTACCACAGAAAATGTTTCTCCCTCCCCATCACAGATAATGGTCTCCACCCATCACAGATAATGTTCTTCCCCATTAGGGCTGCACGAGGGGAAAATGTGCGATTGCGATAATGGAGGTAAATATTGCGATTTCGATATGCGATTGTGATATATAGATTGATAAACAAATGGTGAATATCCCCTCCATTCCATGCCCAATATCCATTTCATAACCATTGCTCCCATTTCATGTAGCCATTCCCCTTATTTCATAATATAAAAAAGGGGGAACCGGCTATGTGAAGGGGCAATGGGCTATATGAGGAGGAACCATACCGGGCGGCCCTCAGCTGATTCCTGTAGCTGAGGGTCGCCGTTAATAGCCGACATGCGGCAATCGCTGTGGCCGGCTATTAACACTTTATATTAGCGCTGTCAAAGCTGACAGCGGCATCTTAAGGGACCTTTACACAGTCCCTGGTGGTCCAGTGGGGATGGATCGCCCGCCCCCACAGCGCGATTGCGGGGGAGCTATCCACTTCTGAGGTAGCCTAGGGCTTACCTCTTCTCTGGTCCCGGCTCTGTGATTAATAGAGCCTGGCTGGACCAGGCTTTATCAATCGAGTGCAGAGTATACAGATGAATGTAGTTCTATGGAACTACATTGATCTGTATGAGGAATCTAATGAAGTGTAAAAATGTTTTTTTAAAGTTGAATATTAAAAGTTTAAATCACCCCCCATTCCCAAATTCCATATAAAAAATATGTAAACATAATAAAAATAAACATATGTGGTATTGCCCCGTGCGCAAATGTCCGAACTATAAAAATATAAATGTTGATTAAACTGCACGGTCAATGGCGTATACATAAAAAAATACCAAAGTCCAAAATTGCATATTTTATGTCACTTTGTATACCGTAAAAAAAAAATGTATCTAAAGCAATCAAAAAGTCCCATCAAAACAAATATGGTACCGATAAAAACTACAGACATCGGCGCAAAACAATAAGCCTCCTACATCCCCCCTATATGGAAAAAATAAAAAAAAGTTATAGGGGTCAGAATAGGACGTTTTTAAACATACTAACTCGTGCAAAAAGTTTAAAAAAAATGTATAGAAGTAAAACAAAATGAAACCTATTTAAATTGGGTAGCATTTTAACCGTATGGACCTACAGAATAAAGACAAGTGCTCTGCGTAGAATCGGGAGCCCCCAAAAGTTACAAAATGGTTTGTTTGTTTTTTTTTTCCAATTTTGCCCCACAAATATTTTTTGGGGGTTTTGGCCATAGATTTTGTGGTGAAATTATTGATGTCATTACAAAGTAAAAGTGGTGGCGCAAAAAACAAGCCCTCATATAAGTTTGTAGGTGGAAAATTGAAAGTGTTATGATTTTTAGAAGGGTAGAAGGAAAAAACGAGAGTGCAAAAATGAAAAATGGCCTGGTCCTGAAGGGGTTAAACAGCGCAGACACCAGAGTTAGGATTTACACAACAAAAAACATAGGTATTACAAATCCCTTTGTAAAACATTTATATTACATATATTCTTAAAACTCACTTAGTGCTTAAATGGGTACTCCGCTGCTCAGGCGTTATGAGGGGGCGTGGCTATGACATCACGAGCTCCGACGCGGCTCCAGCATTCGGAACAGTTTGTTCCAAATGCTGAGCAGCGGAGTACCCCTTTAAGATAGGAAGTTTGGGACTGATGGGTCTCCTTTACTGTGATTCTGACTCTGCAGCAGTGAATACAGCATGGAGACTGAGTTCTCTTACTGTCAGAAGGGCCGCACAGTGCGATTACTTCGCAAAGGCGTCAACAAGGAAGAAGCCTGGGCTGCCCCCAGCACAGCACTTGGAACTGCACAGCCAGCAGGCCCCACTTCTCCCTCCATTCATCTACATCCAGACACAGGGGGCGCTTACCATGTGCTGTGCCTGGGCGCCCGGCACCGACAAGCAGAGCACCAGAAGCTATAGGCACCACTGAGAGGAGCCCCCAGTCAGTCAGCTGGGATGCCGGAGCCGCCGGGGACAGGACACGGGAGCCGCAAACCCTGTGGACAGTACACTGGAGCCCCCCTGCCAGGGAAAGGACACATGAACTGCCACCGCTGGAGCCAGGAATGGGAGCCGCCACCACTGGAGAAAGGACACAGGAGCCGCCACCACCAGGCTTTCCTCGGTGCCAAATGGACATATTGCAAAATGCACAAATCGCGATACAATTGCTTTTGCGATATATCATGCAGCCCTATTCCTCATCAAAGATAATGTTTTCCCCATGACAGATAATGTTCTCCTTCCTCCCAGATATTGTTTGCCTGGCCAGCTAGTAAAATTATTTTCGTTTCCTCCTCTCAGTAAAACAAAGAAACCAAAATCTAGCATTGAAATGATTTTACATTTGTAAAATAAAAAAATCCATTCTGCATTTTATTTTTATAAAAATTTCTATTTTTTTCCTGGAAAAAAACAGGAAAATAATCAAAGATATTCTTCTCCTCCATCGAAGATATTGTTCCCCCCCAATCAGAGATAATGTGCTCTCCCCCAATCAGAGATAATGTTTTCCCCCATTGAAGATATTTTTCTCCCCATCACAGATGTTGTTCACCCGCAATCAGAGATAATTTACTTCCAAAATCAGAGATAATCATCACAAGTAAGTTTTGCATGCTTTAGGTCTGTCACGCCTTTCAAGTTGTCACCATAGTCGGTTCAGTTCACTGCTTATTATCAGGTCATGTCATTTAGCTGTCGCAATAGCTGTTCCAAATGCACAGGCTTGGCACGAATAAAGTTGTCACTAAATGACTGTGGTAAATAGGCACGTAAAATGATATTTATGCAACCTATCATGACTTTGGGTATGATACTTACAAAGTCCTGACACGACTACAGGCGCAATGGTCACGCTATGTCCTGTCACGACTACAGGCACGATGGCTACGCAATGTCCTGTCACGACTACAGGCACAATGGTTACACAATGTCCTGTCACTACTAGAGGCGCGATGGCTACGCAATGTCCTGTCACGACTACAGGCACGATGGTTACACAATGTCCTGTCACGACTACAGGCACGATGGTTACGCAATGTTGTCACTAAATGACTGTGGTAAATAGGCACGTAAAATTATATTTATGGAACCTATCATGACTATGGGTCCTATGATACTTACAAAGTCCTGTGATGATTACAGGTGTGATGGTTACGCTATGTCCTGTCACAACTACAGGCGTGATGGCTACGCAATGTCCTGTCACGACTACAGGCACAATGGTTACACAAGTACTGTCACGACTACAATGTTTCCCCCCCCCCCCCCCCATCACAGATAATGTTCTCCCCCCATCCCAGATATTGTATGCCTGGCCGACTAGTAAAATGGCTTCCTCATAATGTTAGCATAGAGAACTGTCATGGTCTCATAGACACAGAGCGAAGACTGCACTGGAGCTAATTCTTGCGCTTCAGTCTCGACAAACTTTTGACACGTTAAAAAAAATATATATTTTTTTTTTTATTGACAGTTACACTAAGACCTATAAAGTATAAAAGGAACAGGGGTCAAGCAAGTACACTGCCACTTTATTCACTTGTGATCAGTGAAGGTCCCAGCAATCTGACTCACAACGATCAGTTAGATGTCTCTTATCTTGGAGATAGGGGGTAAATTTATTATGGAAATAATCCCTTCAACAAAACATGACAAAATAAGTTTGATGTGTTGTTCCTGTTATTCCTCCTGGAACTATACTGGGCGATATCATTCCTCTTGTAAATAAGGCGTGTCCCAACCCTGATTGGACAGTTTAAGATTGTGCCCCACTGACACACCATACGTTTTCAGGAGGATTTATTGAGGAAAGGCACGGGCAAAATTCAATGAAAACATTGTGATGGATTAATACAATAATATTCGCTTAGTGCTTGTAAATGAGGCCACATAACGCTATAAGCAAAGTGTTAACGGGAAACATCACATTGTATATAACACAAGTCGTATAGTACTAACACCGCCATCATTTATCTCGAGCGTCTGGATTTAGAACAAGAGAATTTCCAGGCAAGGTACAGATTTATCTGCTCTGCCACGAGCTCCAGGCTAGATGCACCGTCACCAGACCAGGCTTCATAAATAATCCGGGATTCAGACCCACAGGCTTCACAATCTGTCTCCTCTCTGGTTAGAGAAATGTCTTGACAGATAGTGGATATTTTAATACCAGACTGTGAACATTTTCTTCTAAAATCTTCTATAAATATCCTGTCCTTAACTTCCACAGGGTTTGTCACTTTTTCAATTTTTTTTTATTTACAGGGTTATTTAAAGGGGTTATCCACTATAAGGTGACTTTAGTACTTACCTGTCAGACAGTAATGGACATACTTAGGAAGGATCCGTGCTTGACTTGGGGCTAAATGGCTATGTTGTTAATCCCCCATAACACTGCTGCTTTTTTTTTTGTAAAACGGCTATTTACTTTTGGAGTTCCCACTCTCCAACTAAAAGTCCCTGTATCCCTTGTTCGTAAGTGTGAGGTCACATTTCTCCCTCCCACACATTAGCCCCCCCACCCATTGTAGCACAGCTAGGCTCCTTTCCATGTGTGCTGAGCATGAAACTACGATTCCCAGCAGTCCTGTAGAGAATGATCTTTATCCCACCCAGTGGTCGCTCCACCCACTGAAGCACAGACATGCTTCCTTTCAACACCTGACTAGTGATGTAATGTCTTGGGCACACTGCAACCTGGGAAAAGCATGGATAACATTAATTTTGTATGCTGCTAAAAATTAACATCAGGGCAAAGATTGTGTAAGGATTACGAGACCATCCATCAAACACAGGTACAGATACTACCGTATATTATAAACTACACTAACTTTACAGCCCCTGTAGCAAAGTCAAATAAAATAAAACAATTCCCGGAATACCCCTTTAATTATTTAAAATAATTTTAATGCTGGATGTTACAATAATATCTACAATAACTATACCAGCATCTAAGTTTATGTAATAATCAGAATGCACTTTCACTTTCCTGCAGAGTTAGAGGCGCTGAGGTTTCCTGGCATCGGCAAGACCAGATTTTTATACAACAGTGATGATAAATCAGTTTTCCGTTCTGCATTCTCTATCAGTGCTCCGCTATACGCTAATGCAGTGTTTTCCAACTAGTGTGTCTCCAGCTGTTGCAAAACGGTTGGCTGTCCGGGAACGCTGGGAGTTGTATTTTTACACCCCTCGCCTACCTAAAATACGGCGCAATTATGGGCCAAACAGGTCGACATCACCCTTATAATAGGGCCAAAGATCAGCCATTGAACTAGCCAACACATTTGTCATTTTGACCCGCTAAATAAAATAAATAATCAGTCACACATCTCAGCGTGTGCGCATGTGCACGAAACGCGTTGGGGCATACGACATGGGGCACTTGGTGTAAGTGGGGGAGTTGATGTACTTTCGGATTTGCATTTTAAAGCATACCAAATGAAAGCTGAATTTTATGGATGAGCTGGATCAAGTGGACTTATTGTTGCAACAGTTACGGTGGGCGCGCTGAGCTTGACGCGGATCCGAGCACTCCACGGAAGAGGAGCTGAGCTGCATTTTCCTTGCCCTATCAGACTGCTCTATGAGATCAGCATTTGTCTTCAAAGGCTATCAGACTGCTATGGGATCAGTGCTCATTTACAGTGCTCATATCAGATTGCTCTATGACACCAGTTCTTATTTACAGGGACTATCAGACTGCTCTATGAGATCAGTGCTTGTTTCCAGAGCAAGATGTACAGGGCTCTCCACTCCTAAAGGATTCAAAACTTTGTTAAGGCATCATTAACATGGTAAACCATATAGAATAGTGAACTATAAATAAGCAACAAACTGACGTGTTTCGAGCTGGCGAGTTCTTAGTCATGGCATATCCATCCAATAGTCAATGATATGCCATGACTAAGAACCTTGCAGTTCGAAACGTGTCAGAGTATCAGTTTTTTTTATAGTTCACCATTATATATGATTTTTGCCTTTTTAATGATGGTTTTAATGAGCTGGAGAATCTTGTACATGTTGCTCTAACGTTATTACTTCTACTCCCATGCTTCCAGCATTCTATGGTGTCTCCTGTGGATCTCTCTGTATGGCGGTAAGCTGTTTTTTTTTTCATTTGTTTTTTTTAACCTTTTTTTGTTGCTGCTCCTTTCTAGAGCCCATCAGGCTATGTTCACACAATACTGCAATGATCAGCAATAACGTTATTAACCGCATGCATTTTTTTTCTGTGAATGCCCACAAAATCAGGGCTTAACACAGGTATGCCAATCGCATTTTACTGCAATTTTGTCGGACGAAATTTTGGGTACCTGGAGTTGCAGTCGGCAAACAATGCACCGACTCAATGGATCAACTCAACTCAATAGGGACTTATTAGGGTTATAGATTGAACTTTATGGACTCTGGTCTTTTTTTAACCTTATGAACTATGTTACTATGACTCCGACTCCTACTAAATTTAGATTGGAATGGGAAAAAAAAGCAAGTTTAAATGTCCCAATTCACAAAAAGTTATAATTAATGACTTCTCTACTGTAAGAATAAAGACCAATGCATGCAGTGCCTCACGTAACCGCAAAACCAACACGTTAAGTGACCGTGAAGAAGCTTTTCATGTGCTTCACTATATGGCACGCAACGCACAATTAGGAGCGGCAATACTTATACTTTCCATAGTGTTGTGTTCTGCTGTTACAGGGAACCCATGGGTAACCTAGCCTCTCACTGATAAGGGGTTAAGGAAATATGTTTTTTGCAGGACTAGAGACACTTGTATAAGTGAAGGGAATGGAGGGTCAATAGTTCAAGACTGAAGCTGTAAACCATTGGAAAAACTGCTGTCATTCAGCTAAGGCTATAAAAACTTGTAAACTCCGATTGTTAGCTTAAACTTTAATACATTCGCATATTAATACAGAGGAGTCGGGGAGTCGGAAATACAAAAAATTGCGGAACATTTATCTACCGACTCCACAGCCCTGCACCCGATGAACCCCATTCAAGGTAATGGAATCCATCAGACCCGGAGGTGTCAGTTGTGCTCCAACCTGTTTAGGGTTGGCCAAAAAAAAAAAAGCTGCATGGGTCGGAGCACAATGGCAGTGTGAACTTAGCCTTAAAGGGGTACTCCGCCCCTAGACATCTTATCCCTTATCCAAAGGATAGGGGAAAGGATGTCCAGTATAGGGGAAAAGATGTCTGATCATGGGGGTCCCGCAACTTTGTGGGACCACACCCCCTCAATGCAAGTCTATGGGAGGGGGCGTGGCGAATACCACGCCCACTCCCATAGACTTGCATTGAGGAGGTGTGATGTGACATCACAAAGGGTGTGGTCGTGACCTTACGACCCCCAACGTCCGCTCCAAGCGTTCGGAACACTGGGACAGCGGAGTACCCCCTTTAACAAGGCCTAATAGTCCCGGCACAAGGTGTAATGGCGGCCATTCTAGGTTATTACCCAGTTTTGTAAGACAGGTGTGTAACCTACATAACCTCACTATATAGAGGGCTTTATGTCTAATAGAAAATACAGGGAGGAGTTTCCAGCAGACGTCTCCCACAGGCGCACACAGACTATGTTTAATCTGGCAAAGCATCTCGAAGAATTCCATATAAATGAGCACATTCATAACCATACAGAGGAGGAAGAATGCTGATCACATGATTCTGGAGAACTAATATTCACACAAGACATCTTAGACACATTCATTTTATAAAGAAAAAAATTATGTGAACATGATACTATTAAATGGACACTGTCAGACTTTTTAGATTTTGTACTTCTTGGCCAAACATTAACCTTTCTAATATCCTTCATAAAAACATGTTATTTTCATTCTATGGTAATCACAGTTTATAAGAAAAAAAAAAAAAAAAGACCACTAGGGGTCCCTATACCATCCAGTACTTAAAAGGGGTATTCCAGGGAAAAATTTTTTTTTTTTTTTTTTTTTTTTTTTAATCAACTGGCTCCAGAAAGTTAAACAGATTTATAAATTACTTCTATTAAAAAATCTTAATCCTTCCAATAATTATGAGCTGCTGAAGTTGAGTTGTTTTATTCTGTCTGGCAACAGCGCTCTCTGCTGACATCTCTGCTTGTTTCGGGAACTGCACAGAGTAGAAGAGGCTTTCTATGGGGATTTGCTGCTATTCTGGACAGTTGCCGAGACACGTGTCATCAGAGAGCACTTAGACAGAAAAGAACAACTCAACTTCAGTAGCTCATAAGTACTGAAAGGATTAATATTTTTTAATAGAAGTAATTTACAAATCTGTTTATCTTTCTGGAGCCAGATGATTAATATATTTTAAAAAAAAAATGTTCTCCCGGATAACCCCTTTAAAGGGGTTGTGTGCTGCCCTGCCTTTCGGAGCTCCGCTCGCAGCGTCCGGAAGTTCATTACAGCGCCCGGCCCCCACGTGACGTCACGCCCGCCCCCTCTACCAAAGTCTATGGGAAGGGGGCGTGACAATGTGCTTAGTAAAAGACCAAAAAAAACAGTACAACTGTGTGTTATTAGATTTTTTTTCTGTTTATAATTAAATCAATTTACATTTTTAGTAGAAGTCAATGCTGAAATCAAGGAAATTCCAAAGGGCTGACTTTTTTTTTTAAATGTCTGTAAATGTCCATAGATTCTATATGGTGCACCAATACATAATATGACCATATAATGTATATATTGGCCAAAAATGCAGGTACAGTGACCCCCCCAACCTATGATGGCCCCGACATACGATCATTTCAGCATACGATCACTCTCAGAGGCCATCGCATGTTGAAGGCAGCATCAACATACGATGCTTTTGTATGTCGGGGCCATCGCATAAACGGCTATCCGGCAGCGCAGACTGCTTCAGCTGCCACTGGATAGCCGTTTACGGTGCCCCGTGTGGTCCGCTGACGATCACTTACCTGTCCTCGGGGCTCCGGCCCGTCCTCTTCGGGATCCCCTGCATCGTCTGCGCTCTCCATCGTCGTCATCACGTCGCTGCACACGCCGTCCCGTCATCCAATAGGAGCGGCGTGCGTAACGACGTGATGGCGGCGACGGAGAGAGAAGATATCGGGGAAGCAGAGGCCTTGCCGGAGTGTCGGGGACACCCCGGGGACGCGGCGACAGCGATGGAAGGCGACATCCAGGGCAGCGGTGACGGTCCGGAGCGGCGGGGACAGGTGAGTACAACTTCCTCTACAAGTGGTCTTCAACCTGTGGACCTCCAGATGTTGCAAAACTACAACTCCCAGCATGCCCGGACAGCCGTTGGCTGTCCGGGCATGCTGGGTGTTGTAGTTTTGCAACATCTGGAGGTCTGCAGGTTGTAGACCACTGTCCTATACTTTACATTGCACAGATCCCTCAACATACGATGGTTCATTTGGAACGAATTACCATCGTATGTTGAGGAACCCCTGTATATGTATTACAATTCCATGCAAATTTCACATCCAGGTCTCCTCATGCATATGGAATGGAATTTAAAGTAATACGATAAATATTATAGTGACACACAGAGATATAATGGCTAATATTAGCATTCAGAGAACAGCAATGATACATATAACGTGTCCTATAACAGTCCGGAGGTGAGAGGTCAGCGTGTCGGGAAAACCAGGAATGTGAAGAACGCAGATAATGGATTCACTGTAAACGCTTTAAGAATGTCTGGATGATTATAAGGCTATAATTGTCCTGTGCTCACTACTGCCACTAGAGATGAGCGAACTTACAGTAAATTCGATTCGTCACGAACTTCTCGGCTCGGCAGTTGATGACTTTTCCTGCATAAATTAGTTCAGCTTTCCGGTGCTCCGGTGGGCTGGAAAAGGTGGATACAGTCCTAGGAGACTCTTCCCTAGGAATGTATCCACCTTTTCCAGCCCACCGGAGCACCTGAAGGCTGAACTCATTTACACAGGAAAAGTCATCAACTGCCGAGCCGAGAAGTTCGTGACGAATCAAATTTACTGTAAGTTCGCTCATCTCTAACTGCCACCATCAGGCAATTATTAATATTCTGAAAGAAGGAAAAAAAATTTGGGGGAAAAAACGGGGCGCTCCCCAGTGTAGTATTTAAAGGGGTACTCCGGTGGAAATTATTATTATTATTTTTTTTTTTATGAACTGGTGCCAGAAAGTTAAACAGATTTGTAAATTACTTCTATTAAAAAAAAATCTTAATCCTTCCTGTACTTATTAGCTGCTGAATACTACAGCAGAAATTCTTTTGGAACACAGAGCTCTCTGCTGACCTCATGAGCACAGTGCTCTCTGCTGACATCTCTGTCCATTTTAGGGACTGTCCAGAGCAGCATATGTTTGCTATGGGGATTTTCTCCTACTCTGGACAGTTCTTAAAATGGACAGAGATGTCAGCAGCAGAGAGCACTGTGGTCATGATATCAGCAGAGAGCTCTGTGTTGCAAAAAGAAAAGAATTTCCTCTGTAGTATTCAGCAGCTAATAAGTACTGGAAGGATTAAGATTTTTTTAATAGAAGTAATATACAAATCTGTTTAACTTTCTGGCACCAGTTGATTAAAAAAAAAAAAAAAAAAAAAAAAAAAATTAAAATAGTTTTCCACGGGAGTACCCATTTAAAGGTAGATACAAAAGACACTGCAAATACCCAAAACCCAAGGTGTCATACTGACCTTTGGTAGAGGTACAAAAAGGCCGGTGTAACCCGTGTCGTATGGTCTGCGGGTATGCAGGGAGAAAGGTAAACAGTCTGCTGCTCTCACCCCTTTTTTTTTATTGTTCCTGGAGGAGACTGAGAACGAATGGCAATACGGATACTACAAAAGATAGGGGGTTCTTAGGAGCGCTACAGTATGCAGGTGTATATAGAATAAAACGTAAGCCAGCAGGTTCACAGGACTAACTTTTATTGAAAAAAAGACAGATTAACAGGGGACAACGCATTTCGGCGCACACGCGCTCCTTCCTCAGGTCCACAAAATTACTATATTTTGTAGTCCTGGAGTTCCTGTGTGCTGGCGACAATTTTGTGGACCTGAGGAAGGAGCGAGTGTGCGCCGAAACGCGTTGTCCCGTTTATCTGACTTCTTTCTGGACTACGAAATATAGTAATTTTGGGGACCTGAGGAAGGCGCGAGTGTGCGCCAAAACACGTTGTCCCGTTTATCTGACTTCTGTTCAATAAAAGTTAGTCCTGTGAACCTGCTGGCTTATGTTCTATTCTATTCACACCTGTATACAGTAGCGCTCCTATGAACCCCCCTATCTTTTGTACTCTCCATATTACTATTAATATTCGGCAAAGCTTAAACACACTCTAGCTAAGGCTACGCTCTACTACAGACACACTGCTTGGCATCTAACAAATCTGTGCCAAACCTGTGTGTATGCCAACTTCCCATGGTGTCATGCAATATATTCTGATGCAGTCCCTGACCTGAGAAAGAGGGGTGCAGAGCCTCTCGAAACGCGTTGTCAACTGTTTGTTATGATAAAGAATGCTGTTTGAAATCACCTAGAATTCTGGCATCCTTACAACTTTGTCTCCTGATCCAGCAAGTGCCAGACAAGTGTCCTTTTCTCCCAAACCTTACCAAGAGTGCAGATCTCTACATAGCTTCTGTATTTGGTTCACAAATCCCTCTGTTCTGCTGCTCACTTATTCTGAAATCCACTGCTAAGGAAGGGGCGTGTCTGAGGCAAGCGCCGAGCCCGTCCTCCCCTACCATGCATTCACTAGCTCCCTGAGCCTGCTGTGCTGTGTCTCTTCTTCCAATCACTGCAGGCTGCTCTGTAACCTCTCTGTTTTCAGGCTGCAGTATGATAGGACAGGAGTGAGCACAGAGGAGTGCGAATCCCAACCACCACTTCCTGGACTTTGTCCTTGCCTGTGCTTCAGCTGGGACAAAGATGATGCTGCAGCCTTATAGGATTATGTTCTGGATGGTATGGGGACCCCTAGTGGTCCTTTTTAAATAAACCATAATTTCTATAAAAAGGGGATAACATTTTTTAATAATGAAGTATATTAGAAAGATTACTATTTTGTAAAGATGTACAACATATAACAAGCTTTTGATTCTGACAGTGCCCAGAGAGAAGATCGGGGGACTAGACAGAGCTGAATGGAAGCTGTGGGGAACCGGGCTAGGTAAGTATGTTTTTTTAATTCTATTATCCACCCCTTCCCCAATCATTACAACACTTGCTCATTCTATTGTCTGTTGCAGTATGGTTTATGCATTGTAGCAGTATTTGTCCATCATCTCTATAACACATTCTTGTCTCTCTGCCAGGAACTATGACAGGCTCAACACCATCAGAAGCTTCCACTGTAAATTCCATCAAACTGGATGTAAAAAAAGGAAAAATAAATAAAAAAAAATGAACAGTAAGCAGGGTTATTCTTCCTGTCAAAATAACGCACACCTTGGCGAAACTCAGGCGAGATTTTTATTTATTTTTTTATTTTAAAAAAATGTTTTAATCAATTATGGTGGCGATGTAGATTGAGCCATATGCTGGTGTGTGGGGGTGTGAATGGGAAGAGTTATTAAAGGTTTATTAATAGTGGAGATACACCCAGGAATGCCTAGGCAGGGCCGGCTGGGGAGCCGCCAGGCGAACTACTAATCTATGTAAACACAATAGCACACAGGGATTCCTATGGATTTATTGTGGGGAAAAGGAGGGGGGGGGGGACTCAAACTTACTCCAAGATTAAAGGGGTACTCTGGTGGAAAACATATATATATATTTTTTTTTAAATCAACTGGTGCCAGAAAGTTAAACAGATTTGTAAATGACTTCTATTAAAAAATCTTAATCCTTCCAGTATTTATCAGCTGCTGTATGCTCCACAGGAAGTTGTGTAATTCTTTCCAGTCTAAACACAGTGCTCTCTGCTGACGCCTCTGTCCATGTCAGGAACTGTCCAGAGCAGGAAAGGTTTACTATGTGAAATTGCTCCTTCTCTGGACAGTTCCCGACACTGACAGAGGTGTCAGCAGAGAGCACGGTGGTCAGACTGGAAAGAACTACACAACTTCCTGTGGAGCATACAGCAGCTGATAAGTACTGGAAGGAGTAAGATTTTTCTATAGATGTAATTTACAAATCTGTTTAACTTTCTGGCACCAGTTGATTTGAAAATATATTTCTTTCCTCTGAAGTACCCCTTTAATTAGCATAGGGGTTTATAGCTATTTAGATTATAGGTCCCTGCCTTTTTCTTTCCATGAGATAAGATTGCCTATTACTCTCACTATGGCAGTAAATAGCACTTAATACACACAATACAATGCAAAGTGTAACCTTTACTGCTGACTGGAAACACATAATCGTAAATCTAAAAATAACATTTTCCATAACTTCCGAGTCCAGGTCAAAGGTGCTCAGAAAGACCTACGTTCACCTCTGAACTTCACATAAAAGACATGTAAAGCATCTGCACGACCTAGTGACATATAGAAGCATTATTTCTATGATATAACAGGTACACTTTAATTGATCATCTCCCTGTATAAACAAGTGGTGTGCAGCCAATAAGAGAACATAGGAGGCAGTATTATAGTAGTTATATTCTTGTATATAGGAGCAGTATTATAGTAGTTATATTCTTGTATATAGGAGGTAGTATTATAGTAGTTATATTCTTGTATATAGGAGCAGTATTATAGCAGTTATGTTCTTGTATATAGGAGGCAGTATTATAGTAGTTATATTCTTGTATATAGGAGCAGTATTATAGTAGTTATATTCTTGTATATAGGAGGTAGTATTATAGTAGTTATATTCTTGTATATAGGAGCAGTATTATAGCAGTTATGTTCTTGTATATAGGAGGCAGTATTATAGTAGTTATATTCTTGTATATAGGAGCAGTATTATAGTAGTTATATTCTTGTATATAGGAGCAGTATTATAGCAGTAATATTCTTGTATATAGGAGCAGTATTATAGCAGTAATATTCTTGTATATAGGAGCAGTATTATAGTAGTTATATTCTTGTATATAGGAGCAGTATTATAGTAGTTATATTCTTGTATATAGGAAGCAGTATTATAGTAGTTATATTCTTGTATATAGGAGCAGTATAAGTATTATAGTAGTTATATTCTTGTATATAGGAGCAGTATTATAGTAGTTATATTCTTATATATAGGAGCAGTATTATAGTAGTTATATTCATGTATATAGGAGCAGTATTATAGTAGTTATATTCATGTATATAGGAGCAGTATTATAGTAGTTATATTCATGTATATAGGAGCAGTATTATAGTAGTCATATTCTTGTATATAGGAGCAGTATTATAGTAGTTATATTCTTGTATATAGGAGCAGTATTATAGTAGTTATATTCTTGTATATAGGAGCAGTATTATAGTAGTTATATTCTTGTATATAGGAGCAGTATTATAGTAGTTATATTCTTGTATATAGGAGCAGTATTATAGTAGTTATATTCTTGTATATAGGAGCAGTATTATAGTAGTTATATTCTTGTATATAGAAGCAGTATTATAGTAGTTAGATTCTTGTATATAGTAGCAGTATTATAGTAGTTATATTCTTGTATATAGTAGCAGTATTATATGTTATATTCTTGTATATAGGAGCAGTATTATAGTAGTTATATTCTTGTATATAGGAGCAGTATTATAGTAGTTATATTCTTGTATATAGGAGCAGTATTATAGTAGTTATATTCTTGTATATAGGAGTAGTATTATAGTAGTTATATTCTTGTATATAGGAGCAGTATTATAGTAGTTATATTCTTGTATATAGGAGGCAGTATTATAGTAGTTATATTCTTGAGTATAGGAGCAGTATTATAGTAGTTATATTCTTGTATATAGGACACAGTATTATAGTAGTTATATTCTTGTATATAGGAGCAGTATTATAGTAGTTATATTCTTGTATATAGGACACAGTATTATAGTAGTTATATTCTTGTATATAGGAGCAGCATTATAGTAGTTATATTCTTGTATATAGGAGCAGCATTATAGTAGTTATATTCTTGTATATAGGAGCAGTATTATAGTAGTTATATTCATGTATATAGGGGCAGTTTTATAGTAGTTATATTCTTGTATATAGGGGGCAGTATTATAGTAGTTATATTCTTGTACATAGGAGCAGTATTATAGTAGTTATATTCTTGTATATAGGAGGCAGTATTATAGTAGTTATATTCTTGTATATAGGAGCAGTATTATAGTGGTTATATTCTTGTATATAGCAGCAGTATTATAGTAGTTATATTCTAGTAAATAGTTATATTCTTGTATATAGGAGGCAGTATTCTAGCCTATCAGCAGCCAGCCACCCCTGTGATGTCACAGTCCTATATAATCGGCAGCCATCTTGTGGCCAGTCAGTCACTTCAGCTTTTTATTTCAGAGAGAGTGTTTCACTGCAGGAGAGATAGAGCATTGTGTGCGCTGAACAGAAAAACAGCTTGACAGCAGCGATTCACCATAAGCCCAAATCACTGCATAAAAGCACTGACCGAGAGAGAGATAGAGAAAGTACACTTTTGGGTGTAATACACAGTTACTCCACTGCTGCATTTTTTTTCCCTGGAAAACTGATTTTGGCCTAGTTACTGTGAATGGCCAGCCAAAGATACACACTTGTTTTTGTAGCCTTATACAGTTTGTAGTGGAGCATATTGCCCAGCTCTCATAAGCGTAAACTGTACGTACACCTATGTGGTGTACTTTATATATTTTCCTGTTAAAACTAATTTGGGCCTAGTTACTGTGAAAGGCCAGCCAAAGCTACACACTTGTTTCTGTAGTCTAATACAGTTTTAGGCGTATTGGAGCGCATAGTCCTCCTCTCATAAGTGTAACATATACGCGCTCAGCTGGTGTATAACTATGTCAGGCAGAGAAGTGCCAAGACGTGCACAGAGGAGTGGCAGAGGTCGCAGCAGACTTGGGGCGAGTGGCAGCAGGAGTCGTAGCGAGAGGCCTGAGCTCCCGTTATCAGCCAGCGGTCGTGTCTCCACCAGCAACCCATCTGCTGTCGTCGATTGGTTAACACGCTCATCCACTTCATCACAAGTGACATCTGACACCCCCAGACAACAGTCGGTGGATTCCTCAGACACAACCCTCAGTTGGCACGGCCCAGGAGCAATCCCTGTCCTCCCATTGCCTTTGTCCTATGCTGTTCCCTCCCCCACAGAAGTATCTTATGCTGTGGGTTCAGCTCCACTATTTACTGGGGACGATCTAATAGAGGACAGTCGGCAGCTACTGGACAGCCAAGAAGTGGAGGAGACATCGCCGCTTCCTCTGCCAGGCGGCCAAGTAGTGATGAGGAGAGTGGCGTGGGAGGTGGTGTTGCGAGCGTTCAGGCTCCTGAAGCAGACACTGTTGAGGAACCTGACGAGGACATCAGTGACGTGCAGACACATCGATGATGATGAGCCGGGTGCAGAAGGGGCTTCATCATCATCAGTAGAAGAGGGTTGCAGGTTGCCCATGAGGCAGCAGCTGAACCAGCAAGGACACCCTCCTTGAGCTGGCACATTAAATAAAACTTTTTAGGTTCATATGTTGTAAATGTTAAAAAATATCTTTTCAATTGTGAGGCACTATGGTCTCGTCAGGCTGTTGCCACCTCTAGGCTGGGTCATTCAGCCATTTTATGGTCTCCTCATGCTTCCGCCACCTCCACGCTGTGTCATTCTGCTGCCATATGGTCTCCTCACACTGATGCCACCTCCAGGCTCTGTCATTGTGCCGCTCTGCAGCAGTGATTCTAATAGCATTGACTGTAATCTGCACATCATACTGAATAACAGTATTATTTCACTACCCCAGCACACCCCCTATGGGTATTTGGTAGATAAGACCCAGTGTAAAGATCCACGTCAGACACAGCTTCCAAATGTAAAATGATCTGTAATCAAGAAACGTTCTCCTTCATGTATGTAAAGCCTACGTATGGATGTTTAGGAATGTAAGTGTATGCCTGTGGCTTATATGGCGCACATTGTGATGGGGCTACAGGTAACATTTTCTTGAATAGGTCTTTGGTGGGATCTTAAAATGAAGCTATTTTTACTCATCGCCGCCATGAACAACATCTCCACTGTTAAATTGGCGCTGTAAGGTTTCTTAAGTATAATCACCTAAACACGGAATGATAAGACTTAATCATACTCAGCATCGCTATAATCTGCCAGCTGCGGACAACCACAGAGCTCACAGTGGTCCTGGGGCGGCTGGTCCCGCCATTGATCCTCTCAGTGTATTCTCATCGCAGTCTCTTACAAAGAACTGGAGGATTAATGTGATACAAGCAGACCAACAAATCATACAGCCATTTAGGGCAGTGTTTTCCAAACAGTGTGCCCCCAGCTGTTGCAAAACTACAACTCCCAGCATTAAGCACATTTGAGTAAACATCCACAGTGCAGGGAGAAAACAAAATCTTAATGGGAATCTGTTATCTCACGATTAGGGTTTATTAGAGAGTACCTGTCATGATCTTGTCAAATGTTATAAACCTCCCAGTTTACTGCCCCCATCATGATAAACCACCCTCTGCCTTTAAAGAGTACCTGTCATCAACTGAACTGTCCCTGATACCCCCACCCCCCATCTGTCCCTGACTCTCACTGACTCTATCCCTGTCTTTATTTTTTCTTAAGACCTCATATAAATAACTTTTTTTCATTCAGTGCTGCAGATCAGTCTCCTGCCAAGTGCAAGGAAGGAAGGGGGCATGGCCCAGCAGGCACAACGTAATCTGAAGCCTGCCGAGTAACACTTCCGCCCTTTCCTGGTTTCATGTTATGATAGTGTGCCCTCACCCGGGGCCACCTGGACCGTGAGCTGGAGTGATGGGCAGGTGACTGACGGGCTGAGCGGAGCCCATTTAACACGTGTACACCTCCTGCCCATACTCACCAGCGGCGGTTGGACTTTACAGATGTCCATGTGATGTAGGTTCAGGGGTCCCTGAATTCTTCTCGGGTGGGCTGGAACACCAGACACTCCGGCGGGGGTGCATCTCGCCAGCAAGTAAG
>NC_079193.1:358686244-358848744 GCF_029499605.1 Hyla sarda
CCGAAGGCATGCTGGGAGTTGTAGTTTTGCAACACCTGGAGGCACACTGGTTGGAAAACACTGGTTAAGGGTTATGATAAAATGAATCCACCAGGGAAATCCCCACTGCAGAGAAAGAGACCGGCACACTTCTGATGATTGGGTCCGGACCTACACTACAGACCCTGCACATTGTGATGCATTTCCCAATATTAAGATCAATACAGAGACCATTTCCTGAAATAATCTGTGCTGCTGGGCGATCAAGCTCACTGAACCAATCTATTGAACGGTTGCATGATGGACACAGCTGGTGCTTGGCAGCCCCCCAGAGACTTCTAATGGGGGCCATCAGATTCCTTACAGCATCCAACCAGCGCAACCAGGGGCACTGTATAGGAGTGTGGAGAATGACAAGGGGGAGGGGCACTGTAGGAGTGTGGAGAATGACAAGGGGGAGGGGCACTGTATAGGAGTGTGGAGAATGACAAGGGGGAGGGGCACTGTATAGGAGTGTGGAGAATGACAAGGAGGAGGGGCACTGTATAGGAGTGTGGAAAATGACAAGGGGGAGGGGCACTGTATAGGAGTGTGGAGAATGACAAGGGGGAGGGGCACTGTATAGGAGTGTGGAGAATGACAAGGAGGAGGGGCACTGTATAGGAGTGTGGAAAATGACAAGGGGGAGGGGCACTGTATAGGAGTGTGGAGAATGACAAGGAGGAGGGGCACTGTATAGGAGTGTGGAGAATGACAAGGGGGAGGGTCACTGTATAGGAGTGTGGAGAATGACAAGGGGGAGGGGCACTGTAGGAGTGTGGAGAATGACAAGGGGGAGGGGCACTGTATAGGAGTGTGGAGAATGACAAGGGGGAGGGGCACTGTATAGGAGTGTGGAGAATGACAAGGGGGAGGGGCACTGTATAGGAGTGTGGAGAATGACAAGGGGGAGGGGCACTGTATAGGAGTGTGGAGAATGACAAGGGGGAGGGGCACTGTATAGGAGTGTGGAGAATGACAAGGGGGAGGGGCACTGTAGGAGTGTGGAGAATGACAAGGGAGTAGGGGCACTGTAGGAGTGTGGAGAATGACAAGGGGGGGCATGCACTGTATAGGAGTGTGGAGAATGACAAGGGGGGGCATGCACTGTATAGGAGTGTGGAGAATGATAAGTGGGGGGGGGCATGCACTGTATAGGAGTGTGGAGAATGACAAGGGGGAGGGGCACTGTAGGAGTGTGGAGAATGACAAGGGGGGGCATGCACTGTATAGGAGTGTGGAGAATGACAAGGGGGGGCATGCACTGTATAGGAGTGTGGAGAATGATAAGTGGGGGGGGGGGCATGCGCTGTAAGAGTGTGGAGGAAGGGGGGGCTGTAGAAGTGTGGAGGATGACATTGGGGGGTGAACAGAGGACTGTGGAGGATGACATTGGGGGGTGAACTGAGGACTGTGGAGGATGACATTGGGGGGTGTACTGAGAAGACCTAACGTCTGGACCAGATGTAGAAGAAAAGAAAAGGAAAGAAAACTGAGAAGATGTCACTCAGGTCACTGATATTGTGTATTCTCCTGACTGTCCCATCAGGGCTGTAGTAACTTTTAGGTTCTGCAGTGTTGATGGGTAAAATTGTACCCCAATCTGTGGCTCTCCAGGCATGTTGGAAGATGTAGCTTTGCAATAACTGGAGGGCCACTTGAACCAATGGGATTTTGGACTATACAGCCCATTTTATTTTGGCAGGGTCCCACTGTTGAGACCCCCACCCAAAAAAAAAAAACGGCTGCATAGTCTCATTTTCCCGGGCCTACCGATACAAATGAACAGCCACAGCCTGAAGCAAGGTGAACAGTAATTCCCCCACCTGTGACTACAACTCCCATCAGGACCGTCTGTCTATGCATGATGGGAGTTATAGTTTGCAGAAGCTGAAAAGTCACAGTGGCAAAGTTTATGTGGTGGCACAGTGGCATCCTGTATTCTGGGGGGGCACAGTGGCATCCTGTATTCTGGGGGGGCACAGTGGCATCCTGTATTCTGGGGGGGCACAGTGGCATCCTGTATTCTGGGGGGGCACAGTGGCATCCTGTATTCTGGGGGGGGCACAGTGGCATCCTGTATTCTGGGGGGGGCACAGTGGCATCCTGTATTCTGGGGGCAAAATGTGTGGCAGTAATATACCAGGGGCATACCAAGTGTCAGTACTATACCAGGGGCATACCCTGTGGCAGTAATATACCAGGGGCACAGCGTGCAGATATATAACAGTGTGTGGCAGTAATCTATTCAGGGGCACAGCGTGTGGAAGTAATATATTCGGGGGTATAGTATGTGGCAGTATTATATTCAGGGGTATAGTGTGTGGCAGTAATATATTCAGGGGCACAGTGTGTGGCAGTAATATATATATATAATCAGTGGCACAGCATGAGGCAGTATGATATTCAGGGGTACAGCATGCGGCATTATTATATTCAGGGATACACAATGCGGCATTATTATATTCAGGGATACACAATGCGGCATTATTATATTCAGGGATACACAATGCGGCATTATTATATTCAGGGATACACAATGCGGCATTATTATATTCAGGGATACACAATGCGGCATTATTATATTCAGGGATACACAATGCGGCATTATTATATTCAAGGATACACAATGCGGCATTATTATATTCAGGGATACACAATGCGGCATTATTATATTCAGGGATACACAATGCGGCATTATTATATTCGGCGATACACAATGCGGCATTATTATATTCGGCGATACACAATGCGGCATTATTATATTCGGCGATACACAATGCGGCATTATTATATTCGGCGATACACAATGCGGCATTATTATATTCGGCGATACACAATGCGGCATTATTATATTCAGGGATACACAATGCGGCATTATTATATTCAGGGATACACAATGCGGCATTATTATATTCAGGGATACACAATGTGGCATTATTATATTCAGGGATACACAATGCGGCATTATTATATTCAGTGATACACAATGCGGCATTATTATATTCAGGGATACACAATGCGGCATTATTATATTCAGGGATACACAATGCAGCATTATTATATTCAGGGATACACAATGCCGCAGTATTTCATTCAGGGATACACAATGCCGCAGTATTTCATTCAGGAGTACAGTATGCGGCAGTATTATTTTCAGGGGTACAGTCACTGGCAGTATTCAGAAAATACAGGAAACCGTAGTTTTACATCCTCCAGACTCCAGTCATTTTGTCTATTTCCTTCATGGCACTGCGTGAACAGGTGTGAACCAGGCCTCAGCGCTTTGCTCTGACCTTTACCAGTGGCAGACCTGGATAAGCGGACCCTCACTAAAAATAATTGAGTACCCCTGTTATAGTGGATAACCCCTTTAAACAGGTATTCCAGGAAAAAACTTGGCTCCAGAAAGATAAACAGATTTATAAATTACTTCTATTAAAAAATCGTAATTCTTTCAGTACTTATGAGCTTCTGAAGTTAAGGTTGTTCTTTTCTGTCTAAATCCTCTCTGATGACACCTGTCTCGGGAAATGCCCAGTTTAGAAGCAAACCCCCATAACAAACCTCTTCTAAACTGGGCGTTTCCCGAGACAGGTGTCATCAGAGAGGATTTAGACAGAAAAGAACAACCTCAACTTCAGCAGCTCATAAGTACTGAAAGGATTAAGATTTTTTAATAAAAGTAATTTACAAATCTGTCTAACTTTCTGGAGCCAGTTGATATATATAAAAAAGTTTTTTTCCTGGAATACCCCTTTAAGTACTGAGTAACATATACTTTTTTTTTTCTTTTTTTTTGGGGGGGGGGGGGGGGGGATCTGACAGGTACGGTTTAGGCACAGGAAAAATAAAAACATAATGTTATAAGTACCAGCCGGTATCTCAGCTCTCTTAGGTCAAAGTCACTGCAGCGTCACCGAGGAGTCTGACCAACACGAGATCAATGCGGTCGCCTCCTCGCAGCCTATACTCCGAGTAATTTACAACAATTAAATCAATCAACAAGCGTCGCATAGGACGGCGAGGCAAGGGCGTCACAATCCGTGTCAGAAGACTATAGAACGCTACAAGACTTTATGGGGGAGATTTATCAAAACCTGTGCAGAGGAAAACTTGCCCAGTTGCCCATAGCAACCAATCAGGTCGCTTCTTTCATTTTTCACAGGCCGTAATAAAAATGAAAGCAGCGATCTGATTGGTTGCTATGGGCAACTGGGCAAGTTTTCCTCTGCACAGGTTTTGATAAATCTCCCCCATTATATTCATATATGTGATGCTGTACGCCATGACAGCCTCACAACTAGAGATGAGTGAACTTACAGTAAATTTGATTCGTCACGAACTTCTCCGCTCGGCAGTTGATGACTTTTCCTGCGTAAATTAGTTCAGCCTTCAGGTGCTCCGGTGGGCTGGAAAAGGTGGATACATTCCTAGGAAAGAGTCTCCTAGGACTGTATCCACCTTTTCCAGCCCACTGGAGAACCGGAAAGCTGAACTAATTTATGCAGGAAAAAAGTCAGCAACTGCCGAGCCGAGAAGTTCGTGACGAATCGAATTTACTGTAAGTTCGCTCATCTCTACTCACAACATCAATTCCTGCGTATGGGAGTAGTCTGATTTTACTGCAGCTGTATACAAAGAGGAGCAGATGTCCATAGCAACAAGCAGCTTCCATAGCAACGGACCACATCTTTTGTTTTCTTTTCCCAGTGCAAAAATGGCTGACAAAAAGCTATGGTTGCTATGGAGACTGCTCTATTTCTACTTTGTTTTTTTAACATGAGGCCCCACAACTATGGTCTCAAACTGTGGCCCTCCAGATGCTTTAAAACTTCAACTCCCAGCATGCCCGGACAGCCAACGGCTGTCTGGGCATGCTGGGAGTTGGAGTTTTAAAACATCTGGAGGGCCACAGTTTGAGACCACTACCCTACACTGAGATGACAGACACAAAGTTACGGAAACTTGCTGCCCCCAATGATCACATGCCTCTAGGGCTGACAACTTCTACACATGGCATAGTTCCCCCTATATTCATATATGTTATGCTGTACGCCATGACAGCCTCACAACTAGAGATGAGTGAACTTACAGTAAATTTGATTCGTCACGAACTTCTCCGCTCGGCAGTTGATGACTTTTCCTGCGTAAATTAGTTCAGCCTTCAGGTGCTCCGGTGGGCTGGAAAAGGTGGATACATTCCTAGGAAAGAGTCTCCTAGGACTGTATCCACCTTTTCCAGCCCACTGGAGAACCGGAAAGCTGAACTAATTTATGCAGGAAAAAAGTCAGCAACTGCCGAGCGGAGAAGTTCGTGACGAATCGAATTTACTGTAAGTTCGCTCATCTCTACTCACAACATCAATTCCTGCGTATGGGAGTAGTCTGATTTTACTGCAGCTGTATACAAAGAGGAGCAGATGCCCATAGCAACAAGCAGCTTCCATAGCAACGGACCACATCTTTTGTTTTCTTTTCCCAGTGCAAAAATGGCTGACAAAAAGCTATGGTTGCTATGGAGACTGCTCTATGTCTACTTTGTTTTTTTAACATGAGGCCCCACAACTATGGTCTCAAACTGTGGCCCTCCAGATGCTTTAAAACTTCAACTCCCAGCATGCCCGGACAGCCGTTGGCTGTCCGGGCATGCTGGGAGTTGAAGTTTTAAAACATCTGGAGGGCCACAGTTTGAGACCACTACCCTACACTGAGAGGACAGACACAAAGTTACGGAAAATTGCTGTCCCCAATGATCACATGTCTCTAGGGCTGACAACTTCTACACATGGCATAGTTCCAGGATAGCCTTTCATTTATTCATGTAAGGGTGCATTCACACTGAGCAAATCAAGAGGAATTCACGCCGGAAAATTTACGGGCGAAAAAAAAAAAAAGAATTTTCCATACGGACGTGACGACATCACACAGTTCCTCCATACGGACGTGACGACATCACACAGTTCCTCCATACGGACGTGACGACATCACACAGTTCCTCCATACGGACGTGACGACATCACACAGTTCCTCCATACGGACGTGACGACATCACACAGTTCCTCCATACGGACGTGACGACATCACACAGTTCCTCCATACGGACGTGACGACATCACACAGTTCCTCCATACGGACGTGACGACATCACACAGTTCCTCCATACGGACGTGACGACATCACACAGTTCCTCCATACGGACGTGACGACATCACACAGTTCCTCCATACGGACGTGACGACATCACACAGTTCCTCCATACGGACGTGACGACATCACACAGTTCCTCCATACGGACGTGACGACATCACACAGTTCCTCCATACGGACGTGACGACATCACACAGTTCCTCCATACGGACGTGACGACATCACACAGTTCCTCCATACGGACGTGACGACATCACACAGTTCCTCCATACGGACGTGACGACATCACACAGTTCCTCCATACGGACGTGACGACATCACACAGTTCCTCCATACGGACGTGACGACATCACACAGTTCCTCCATACGGACGTGACGACATCACACAGTTCCTCCATACGGACGTGACGACATCACACAGTTCCTCCATACGGACGTGACGACATCACACAGTTCCTCCATACGGACGTGAAGACATCACACAGTTCCTCCATACGGACGTGACGACATCACACAGTTCCTCCATATGGACGTGACGACATCACACAGTTCCTCCATATAGACATGATGACATCACACAGTTGCTGCAGATTTTTCGGATCCATGATGAGAATCTCCGGTTCCACCACATCCCAGCGGTGATCTATTGGATGAGATCAGGAGACTATGGAGGCCATTGGAGTCATGTGACCTCATTGTTCTGTCCTGTATGAGATGATGTTATGTGACCTCATTGTCCTGTATGAGATGATGTTATGTGACCTCATTGTCCTGTATGAGATGATATCATGTGACATGGGGCATTATCCTGCTGGAAGTATCATCAGAAGATACAGAGGACACTGTGGTCATAAAGGGACGGACATGGTCAGTAACAATACTTCACCACCAGCCTCAACCACTGATCCAAGGCAGGATGGATATTTGCTTTTATGGGGTTTACACAAAATTCTGACCCTGACATCTGAATGTCACAACTGGAATGGAGACCAATCAGACAAGGCAACATTCTTCTAGTCTTTCACTGTCCTACTTTGGTGATCTGTGTGAATTGTAGCCTCTGTTTCCTGTTCTTAGCTGACAGTAGTGGCCCCCAGTGTGGTATTCTGCTGCTGTAGCCCATCTGCTTGAAGGTTGGACATGTTGTGTGTTCTGAGATGGTAATCTGCATACCCCAGTAGTAACCAGTGGTTATTTGAGTTACTGTTGCTTTTCAGTCATCTCAAACCAGTCTGCCCATTCTCCTCTGGCATCAAAAATCAATTCTGGTCCACACAACTGCCGCTCAATGGATATTTTTCGGACCATTCTCTGTAAACCCCAGAGATGGTTGTGCGTTAAAATCCCAGAAGATCAACAGTTTCTGAAATCCTCGGACCAGCTCGTCTGCCAACATCAACCATGACACGTTCACAGTCACTTAAAAGGGGTTCTCCACCATAAGGTTATTTTAGTATGTACCTGGCAGACAGTAATGGACATGCTTAGGAAGGATCTGCGCTTGTAGCTTGTAGTGGGGCTAAATGGCTATGTTATGAGATTACCATAACACTGTGGCTAGCTTTTTGTGAACTGGTATTTCCTGTTTGAGTTTTCCTCTTTGCCTACAAATCCCATAATTCCATTTTCCTCCCTCCCACACATCAGCCACCCCACCCATTGAAACATAAATGAGCTGCATCCATTCAAAAAACCTGTGGTTTTCAATCAGGGTGCCTACAGCTGTTGCATTAGTTGCAGATTGATCTCTCTCCCACCAAGCGATCGCTCCACCCATTGAAGCAGACAGGCTCCCTGTCATCAGCTGACTAGCGAGTCAGGTCTCGGCCGCATTGCAACCTGGGAAAAATCTGAGACAACAGTCATTTTGTATGCTGGTAAAAATAAATATTGGAGTGAAAATCACATAAGAATTGTGAGAAAACCGTCACACACAGGTACAGACACTATATTATGGACTACACTAACTTTACAGCCCCTGTAGCATAGTCAAATAAAAAAAAATCCTGGAATACCCCTTTAAATCCCCTTTCTTCCCAGTTCGGTGGGAACTGGTCTTGACCATGTCTACATGACTAAATGCATATATTGCTGCCATGTGATTGGCTGATCAGCTATTTGTGATAACAAGCAATATAACAGGTGTACCTAAGTGGCCAGGGAGTGTAGATCAGTTTGCTCAGCTCTTCTTGCTCCATAACACGCTGCCTGCATCTTATACGTGACAGGTTCCCTTTAAGAAATAAGAAGCCATCTGCCGGCAGGGAGATGCCCCCTGACACATTTCCCATACACTGAGGCCGGGCTCCAGACATGAATCACTGCTCTCTGTACCAGCTGATTCTTCTATTCATTGCAGATCACATGAGCCAACTCCCTCGCCGCCGCACAGGCCAAACTGGAGGCCCACACCTCAGATTTTCCAGAAAACGTATGGAGCTCATTGAAGAGTGAACAGAATAAGCTGGCAGTGACGGGGTTATTTCTGTCCTGGATCACAGATGGAGTACACTGTAGTGTAGACATCTCCGGTACCAGTCATTCTACTGCGGAACCACAAGCATGACGGGCAACACACAATGGGCTTTGTTCTTATCCTTGAGTCAACAGTCACATGTGGCTCTCTGGCTGTTGCAAAACTACAACTCCCATCATTCTCTGGGAGCTGTAGTTTTATAATCGCTGAAGAGCCGTAGATTAGGCACTGCCTTATATTGAGCCACACACAATGGGCTTTGTAGTTTTCCTTGAGTCACCAGTCCCATATCCTCCTCCTGCAAAACTACACCTCTCATTAGGATATGATGGGAGCTGTAGTTGCCATATATTAGGAAGCACTGCCTTATATTGAGCAACAAACAAGGGGCCTTGTGGTTTTCCCTTAGTCACCAGTCGCGTATCCTCCCAACTATGGTTCTCCAGCTGTTGCAAAACTACAATTCTCATCAGGGTATGATGGGAGCTGTAGTTGTGCAATCGCTGAAAAAAGCTGCAGATTAGGAAGCACGGCCTTATGTCAGGCAACATACAATGGGCTTTGTTCTTTTCCTTTTGTCACAGTCCCATGTGGCTCTCTGTCTGTTGCAAAAGTACAACTCCCATCATGCCCTGGGAGCTGTAGTTTTAAAATCGCTGAAGAGCCGTGGATTAGGCACTGCCTTATATTGAGCAACACACAATGGGCCTTGTAGTTTCCGTGATTCACCAGTCCCGTATCCTCCTACCTGTGGCTCTCTGGCTGTTGCAAAACTACAACTCCTATCATGCCCTGAAAGCCGATGGTTGTCAGGGCATGATGGGAGCTGTAGTTTTACAATCGCTGAAGAGCCGTAGATTAGGAAGCACTGCCTTATATAGAGCAACACACAATGGGCTTTGTAGTTTTCCTTGGGTCACCAGTCCTGTATCCCCCTAACCATGCTTCTCTGGCTGTTGCAAAACTACAACTCTCATCAGGGTATGATGGGAGCTGTAGTTGTGCAAACGCATGAAAGAGCTGCAGATTAGGAAGCACGGCCTTATGTCAGGCAGCACACAATGGGCTTTGTTCTTTTCCTTGAGTCACCAGTCTTGTATCCTCCCAACTATGGTTCCCTGGCTGTTGCAAAACTACAACCCTCATCAGGATATGATGGGAGCTGCAGTTGTGCAATCGCATGAAAGAGCCGTAGACTAGAAAGCACTGCCTTATATCGAGTAACACACAATGAGCTTCCTAGTTTTCCGTGAGTCACCAGTCCCATAATCCTCTCATACATGGCTCTCCAGCTGTTGCAAAACTCCAACTCCCATCATGCCCTGACAGAAGCTGTAATTGTGCAATCACTGAAAAAGCTGCAGATTAGGAAGCACGGCTGTTGGCTGTCCAGGCACGCTGGGAGTTGAAGTTTTGCAACATCTGAAGGTCCTCAGCTTTAAGACCACTGTCATATGGTATCACAGCTGGTGCAGTCCTATGTAAATTCTCAGATATCACAAACTCAGCCTGCTACATATAAATCAATAAGACCCTTTTTGATAAAGCTGGTATAGCATCCGGTTCTAGCCACTAATGGATTTATCTGCGCTCTGTCGTCGCGCCGTTCTATAATAACAGCTGGTCACATGACTAACGCGCTGTCAGAACTTTGTACAAGATGTCTTGGCAGGCGCTGACACCTATCAATACGGACAACAGGCTGATACCTTCCATTACACGGCCACCACTCGCGTCTACTCCTGACCTTGACACTTGTGGGGCTTCTTCTGCGTGCGCCCGATGTAGCCGAGCTGAGTTTATCATCATTAATTTAAATTTTAAAGGGGTACTCCGGTGGAAAACTTTTATTTATTTTTTTAATCAACAGATTTGTAAATTACTTCTATTAAAAAATCTTAATCCTTCCAGTACTGATTAGCTGCTGAATTCTACAGAGGAAATTATTTTCTTTTTGAAACACAGTGCTCTCTGCTGACATCTCTGTCCATTTTAAGAGTAGGAGTAGGAAAAAATCCCCATAGCAAACATATGCTGCTCTGGACAGTTCCTAAAATGGACAGAGATGTCAGCAGAGAGCTCTGTTCCAAAAAGAAAAGAATTTCCTCTGTAGTATTCAGCAGCTAATAAGTACTGAAAGGATTAAGATTTTTTAATAGAAGTAATTTACAAATCTGTTTAACTTTCTTGCACCAGGGGTGGAGTACCCCTTTAAAGTCCCAGCAGTCAGACCCCATCCATCAACTAGTTATGCCGCATCCTATGGATATGGGGTCACTGTAAAGAGGTACTCCGGTGGAATTTTTTATTTTTTTTGACTGGTGCCAGAAAGTTAAACAGATTTGTAAATTACTTCTATAAAAAAAAAATCTGTGGTCATGATGTCAGCAGAGAGCTCTGTGTTCCAAAAAGAAAATAATTTCCTCTGTAGTAGTCAGCAGCTAATAAGTACTGGAAGGATTAAGAATTTCTAACAGAAGTAATTTACAAATCTGTTTAACTTTCTGGCACCAGTTGATTAAAAAAGAAAAAAAGTTTTCCACCAGAGTACCCCTTTAAAGGGGTACTCCGGTGCTTAAACATCTTATCCCCTATCCAGAGGATAGGGGATAAGATGCCTGATCGCGGGAGTCCTGCCGCTGGGGACCCCCGGGATCATGCACGAGGCACCCCGTTTGTAATCAGTGCCCGGAGCGTGTTCGCTCCGGGTCTGATTATGGTCGACCGAAGGGCGGGCGGTGTGTGACGTCACACCTCCGCCGCGTGTGACGTCACGCTCCGCCCCTCAATGCAAGTCTACGGGAGGGGGCGTGACAACTATCATGCCCCCTCCCATAGGCTTGCATTGAGGGGCGGAGCGTGATGTCACACGGGGGCGGAAGCGTGACGTCACACGCCGCCGGCCCTGTGGTCGCCGGTAATCAGTCCCGGAGCAAACACGCTCCGGGTGCTGATTACAAACGGGGTGCCGCGTGCATGATCCCGGGGGTCCCCAGCTGCGGGACTCCCGCAATCAGGCATCTTATCCCCTATCCAAGATGTTTAAGCACCAGAGTACCCCTTTAAATCTTGGGATAAACCCTTTAAAAGGGGTTTACCAGTATTAGAAAAACACTGCTTTTTTTTCCACAGGTGCTGTATAATACTGCAGCTAAGTCTCATTCACTGCAATACCAGACACAACCTGTAGACAGGAGTAGTGCTGGTTTTGCAAAAAAAAAAAGATTTTGCCTAAATCTGCAGGAATGGAATCTAATAGGTTTTGGATTATGATCATGGAATGTTCTGAATGAACATTGGCCATTAAAACAATATAAATCTATGGATAAATATTTCCATATGCAGCAGAGCTGAGGGACGTAGATGTAGTGACTACACTGGGTCTGAGTTTTATATATATATATATATATATATATATATATATATTTTTTTTTTTTTTTTTATATATATGTTTTATTTGCAGAACACAAAGGGCACAGGCTGCCATGCTTTTTTTGTTGTACTGCGTTGTGTTGTATTGCGACCAATGCCAAACTCGGCTCTGCTACATCTGGCACATGCCAAAGAAGCCCCACAAGGGTCAGGAGTAGAAATAAGGGGTGCCTCTAAAATGGAATTAATCCTACAAGTTTTATCGAAAAGCGTCTTATTGATTGTATGTAGCTGTGCCGAGTTTGTAAAATCTGATATTTGTGGGTTTACATGGGACTGCACCACCCATCTTCAAACTGTGGACCTTCAGACGTTGCAAAACTACAACTCCCAGCATGCCCGGACAGCCGTTGGCTGTCCGGGCATGCAGGGAGTTGTAGTTTTGCAACATCTGGAGGTCCACAGTTTGAAGACCACTGCCACATGAGCAAGAACAAATACAAAATGTAATTTACCACACGATCCAGCTTTTATACAGACCTGAATGGACAGGATAAGTCACATCACACCTCCACTTCTGCACATCCCTTCTGGGCTCTAAAAAAGCTGGGTGACAACTCCTGCCATAGCAGTCCTGTAAGTTGTCACCCAGCTTTCCCCATGTACTGTATAACAATGTATTCCAGATACAGATTGGGTTTTTCATGTTCCCTTCTGTAACATTATAACTAGAGATGAGCGAACTTACAGTAAATTTGATTCGTTGCGAACTTCTCGGCTCGGCAGTTGATGACTTTTCCTGCGTAAATTAGTTCAGTCTTCAGGTGCTCCGGTGGGCTGGAAAAGGTGGATACATTCCTAGGAAAGAGTCTCCTAGGACTGTATCCACCTTTTCCAGCCCACCGGAGCACCTGAAAGCTGAACTAATTTATGCAGGATAAATCATCAACTGCCGAGCCGAGAAGTTCGTGACGAATCGAATTTACTGTAAGTTCGCTCATCTCTAATTATAACCTCATTAGGATACCAAACCCAAACATGGGCCGACACAGAGGTCACGGGTTCATATCCGAACATCTCCACAGCGCTTGTATTTATTCCCTGTGGTGACGCGGATTTCCTCTGGGTTCTCCTGTTTCCTCCCACACTCCTATTGATAGACTGACTGGGGGAGATTTATCAAAACCTGTGTAGAGGAAGAACAGTGCAGTTGCCCATGGCAACCAATCAGATCGCTTCTTTCACTTTTCAGAGACCTTTTCAAAAATGAAAGAAGCAATCTGATTGGTTGCTATGGGCAACTCAGCGACTTTTCCTCTGGACAGGTTTTGATAAATCTCCCCCTATGGCTGTGACTGTTGGGGGGTACACTATGGCCGACACTATAAGGGGACAAATATGGCCATTCTTGCCTTGGGTCCCAATATAGAGGAAGAGTGGTGCACTTACCCATGGCAACCAATCAGGTTGCTTCTTTCATTTTTCAAAGGTCTCTTTAACCCGTTAACGACCATGGACATCTATGCTCGTCCATGTGCCATTAACAGGGTATGACGCGGGCTCGAGTCGGGAGACCGCGTCATACCGGCCGGCCCCCAGCTGATTCTTGTAGCTGGGAGCCGGCGTTAATAGCCGACATGCGGCGAGGCCAGCTATTAACCCTTTAGATTGCCACTGTCAAAGCTGACAGCGGCGTTTAAATGTGCCTTTAGCACATCCCTGGTGGTCCAGTGGGGTGGATCGCCCCTCCCGCAACGCGTCCGGGGGGGGGGGGCGATCCACTGTGGAGTTAGCCTGAGGGCTTACCTCTCCTCCTGTGCCGGCTCCGGTGCTCAGAGTTGATAAACCCTGGCAGGACCAGGCTTTATCAATCGAGCGCAGAGCACACAGATCAATGTGGTTCTATGGAACCACATTGATCTGTATGAGGAATCTAATGATTCCTCCTAAAAGTCCCCTAAGGGGACTAAAAGTGTAAAAAATAAATAAATAAATGTTGAAAAAAATGTTTAAAAACACACACACACACACATTAACCCTTTCCTTATTCAAAGTTTAAATCACCCCCCTTTTCCCAAATTTCATATAGAAAATTATATAAACATAATAAAAATAAACATATGTGGTATTGCCGTGCGTAAATGTCCGATCTATAAAAATATATCATTAATTAAACCGCACGGTCAATGGCGTATGCGCAAAAAAATTCCAAAATCCGAAAATCCGAGTATTTTTGGTCACTTTTTATACCATAAAAAAAAAAAAAAGGAATAAAAAGCCATCAAAAAGTCAAAACAAAAATGGTACAGATTAAAACTTCAGATCACAGCGCAAAAAAATTGCCCTAATACCGCCCTGTACGCGGAAAAATAAAAAAAGTTATAGGGGTCAGAAGAGTAAAATTTTAAATGTATTCATTTTTGTGCATGTAGTTATGATTTTTTCCAAAAGTACGACAATATCAAACCTATATATAAGTAGGGTATCATTTTAATCGGATGGACCTACAGAATAAAGATAAAGTGTCAATTTTACCGAAAAATTTACTGCGTAGAGACGGAAGCCCCCAAAATTTACAGAATTGCGTTTTTTCTTAAAACTTTGTCGCACAATTATTATTTTTTCCCGTTTCACTGTAGACTTGTTGGGTAAAATGACTGATGTCATTACAAAGTAGAACTGTTGGCGCAAAAAATAAGCCATAATATGGATTTTTAGGTGCAAAATTGAAAGGGTTAAGATTTTTAGAAGGTAAGGAGGAAAAAACCAAAGTGCAAAAACAGAAAACGCTCGGTCCTTAAGGGGTTGAAAATGAAAGAAGCTATCTGATTGGTTGCCATGGGCAACTGCACCACATCCTCCACACAGTTTTTGATAAATCTCCCCCACTGTCTTCAAATACTAGAGCAGTCTCCAGCTGCTGCAAAACTACAACTTCTAGCATGCTTTCGTCCGCCAGGGTATGCTGGGAGTTGTAGTTTTGCAGCAGGTGTGAGAACACTGTACTAGAGCTCCATGGAACATTTTATAGACTGCTCTACGGACTAGGTCGGCACCATATACATTGCTATAGACTCCAATCTGTGCAGATCTCTTAGCTGGAGGCTGTCAGGTCATGCTGGGAGTTGTAGTTTTGCAGCAGCTGGAAAGCCACAGGTTTGTAATATTTTTTACCCAACCAGTGTGCCTCCAGCTGTTGCAAAACTACACATCTCAGTAGCTAGAGCAGTGTTTCTCAGCCAGAGTGTCTCCAGGTGTGACTAAACTACAACTCCCAGCATGCCCGGAGTAGCTGGGAGTAGTTTTGCAGCTAGAGAGCCACAGGTTGGAGAACATGGTACTCCATAGAACATAGTCTATAGACAGCGCTATGGAATAGGTCAGCACCATATATGTCACTCCTCACCCTGTGCAATGGCTATAGACCGGAAGCTGTGCAAATCTCTCAGCTGAAGGCTGTCTTGACATGTTGGGAGTTGTAGTTTTGTAGAGCCACAGGTTTGTAATATTTTACACCCAACCAGCGTGCCTCCAGCTGTTGCAAAACTACAAATCTCAGTAGCTAGAGCAGTGTTTCTCAGCCAGAGTGTCTCCAGGTGTGGAAAAACTACAACTACCAGCATGCCCGGACAGCCAAAGGCTGTCCGGGCATGCTGGAAGTTGTAGTTTTACAACAGCTGGAGGCACCCTGGTTGGGAAACACTGAGCTAGAGAGTCACTGATTGGAGAACACTAATATTCTATAGACAACGCTACAGAATATGTTGGCACCATATAGAATATGTCTCACCTTGTAGAAAATAGCTACAGACTCAAATCTCTGCAGTTCCCTCAGTCGAAGCCTGTCATGTCATGCTGGGAGTTGTAGTCCTGCAGCAGCTGGAGAGCCACCGGTTGGAGAACATTGTACTAGAGCTCCATAGACAACGCTACGGAATAGGTCTGCACCATTTAGGTTAAGTCTCACCTTGTGCAATGGTGGCTATAGACTGGAATCTGTACGAAACCCCCAGCTAAAGCCATGCTGGGAGTTGTAGTTTTGCACTATTTTTCATACATATTCTAGAGACAGCGTTACGGAATAGGTCAGCGACATATGCGTCCAGTCTCCTCTTGTGCAATAGCTATAGACTCCAATCTGTGCAGTTCCCTCAGCTGAAGGCTGTCAGGTCATGCTGGTTGGTGAACACTGTAATATTCTATACCAGCGTAACCCAACCAGGGTGCCTCCAGCTGTTACAAAACTACAACTTCCAGCATTAAGCACATTGAGTAAAGATGAACAGTGGAGGAAGAAAACAAAAAAATATATATCTCTTAATGGGAATCTGTTATCTCCTGAATAGGGTTTATTAATCAGGGTGCCTTCAGCTGTTGCAAAACTACAACTTCCAGCATTAAGCACATTGAGTAAACATCCACAGTGCAGGAAGAAAACAAAAAAATATATATCTCTTAACGGGAATCTGTTATCTCCTGAATAGGGTTTATTAATCAGGGTGCCTTCAGCTGTTGCAAAACTACAACTCGCAGAATTCCCTGACAGCCGTGCTGAGAGTTGTAGTTTTGCAACAGCTGGAGGCACCCTGGTTGGGAAACACTGAGCTAGAGAGACACTTTTTTTTTTACACCTATTCTACAGACAGCGTTACGGAATAAGTCGGTGCCATAGATGTCCAGTCTTACCTTGTGCAATGGCTATAGACTCGAATCTGTGCAGTTCCCTCAGTGTCGGGTCACGCTGGGAGTTGTAGTTTTGCACTATTTTACATACATATTCTACAGACAACGTTACGGAATAGGTCGGCGCCATAGACGTCGATTCTTACCTTGTGCAATGGCTATAGACTCGAATCTGTGCAGTTCCCTCAGCAGGCAGCTGCGCTCGGTGGCGTGCAGGCTGTAGATGAAGTCCCGGGCTCCTTGCGCCGTGTTCAGCGCCTCCATGGGCTCCTTCCTTGGGTGGGTGCCCAACAGCCGGCAGCTTTGCACTACGACGCTCCCAGGATGATGATGATGATGATGATGATGTACAATGCTGCTGGTGCCACCACCGCTCATACCCAGCCAGCTCAACGACTTGGGCGAGACAGCGGGACGCAGAACAGTCCGGCTCAACAACCCCAGCATTGACATTGTCCCTTGAAGTGCTATGGGTTCCTAGGTGGCGGAGGTTGCTGCTGCGTGGACCAAGATAAGCAAGTGCCTCAACCTGACGGTATCTCTTGTCAGCCTAAGCAAGGTGCATAGATAATGTATGGAGTATTAGGGTGTAAGCGGAGGCTACATAGACAACAGTGCCCCCCGCTTGTATTCTATAGGGGGGTTACAATGTAACAGCATTGATAACAGTATAGAGGTAGGTAGTATGTATACAGTATATCAGTGTATTATAAGCTGGGCACTATACATGTCACCTATACATAGAGGGCACATACATAGGCAATGCACGGGCTGGATCCCTCTATAGGAGAAAAGCTGGGTATACACCGGAGTCTGCAAAGAGTCCAGATCTGCGGCTGCATCCAGTTCTGTACCGGAGCCAATCACCCTGCCCTGGGCACCATGCGGGCACCACGTCCGGGTCACCTTCCAGCCGAGAGATCACAGTGATCGGTTATTCTCCGGGATCAGGATCAGGGACACAGCAGCAGCAGGAGAAGAAGAAGAGCCGGAGCCCGTGCACTATCCCCGGGAAAGAGGCGTGGAGTCCGCGCCTCTCAGTGTCAGGCAGCGCGCATGCGTGGTGAGGAGCAGCTGCCAAGTCCTGCGCGTGCCCAACGTGCGCGTCCCCGGGCGAGTGACGCATGCGCAGCCCTATTGTGCTGTGAAGAGGGGCATTTCAGGGTCAGTGTATACCGGAGAAGGGGGTCTGGTGGACGCTAGTGCTAAGGCTATGGCTAAAGTTGGGCATTCAGGGGCGAATTTGGAAATATCTTTTTATGTATATTGCTATACAACTATCAATGGTTAAAATGAAAAGAAAAAAGAAAGAAAGAAAAAAAAAAGGGGGGGGGGATTTTAACCCCTTAAGGACTCAGGGTTTTTCCATTTTTGCACTTTCGTTTTTTCCTCCTTACCTTTTAAAAATCATAACCCTTTCAATTTTCCACCAAAAAATCCATATTATGGCTTATTTTTTGCGTCACCAATTCTACTTTGCAGTGACATTAGTCATTTTACCCAAAAATTCACGACGAAACAGAAAAAAAATCATTGTGGGACAAAATCGAAGAAAAAACGCCATTTTGTAACTTTTGGGGGCTTCCATTTCTACGCAGTGCATATTTCGGTAAAAATGACACCTTATCATTATTCTGTAGGTCCATACGGTTAAAATGATCCCCTACTTATATAGGTTTGATTTTGTCGCACTTCTGGAAAAAATCATAACTACATGCAGGAAAATGTATACGTTTAAAATTGTCATCTTCTGACCCCTATAACTTTTTATTTTTCCACGTACAGGGCCGTATGAGGGCTCATTTTTTGCACCGTGATCTGAAGTTTTTATCGGTATGATTTTTGTTTTGATCGGACTTTTTGATCACTTTTTATTCATTTTTTAATGGTATAAAAAGTGACCAAAATACGCTTTTTTGGACTTTGGAATTTTTTTGCGCGTACGCCATTGACCGTGCGGTTTAATTAATGATATATTTTTATAGTTCGGACATTTACGCACACGGCGATACCACATATGTTTATTTTTTTTTACACTGTTTTATTTTTTTTTATGGGAAAAGGGGGGTGATTCAAACTTTTATTAGGGAAGGGGTTAAATGACCTTTATTAACACTTTATTTTTACTTTTTTTTTTGCAGTGTTATAGGTCCCATAGGGACCTATAACACTGCACACACTGATCGCTCATCCTGATCACAGGCGTGTATTAACACGCCTGTGATCAGTGTTATCGGCGCTTGACTGCTCCTGCCTGGATCTCAGGCACTGAGCAGTCATTCATCGATCGGACACCGAGGAGGCAGGTAGGGTCCCTCCCGGTGTCCTGCAAGCTGTTCGGGATGCCGCGATTTCACCGCGGCGGTCCCGAACAGCCCGACTGACTAGCCGGGATACTTTTGCTTTAGAAGCGGCGGTCAGCTTTGACCGCCGCTTCTAAAGGGTTAATACCGCACATCGCTGCAATCGGCGATGTGTGGTATTAGCTGCTGGTCCCAGCCGTTGATGAGCGCCGGGACTGACGCGATGTGATGCGGCGTCGCAGCGCGACCCCGCTTCATATTGCGAGAGCCAGCGCAGGACGTAAATATACGTCCTGCGTCGTTAAAGGGTTAACCTTCTGTTTTCATTTTTTTTTTTTGCATTGTTGCAAAATTATGCAAACGTATTTTTGCCAAAGAAAAATGTTATGCAAACTGCTACTTTGCGCAAAAAAAAAAAAAAAACCCAAACGAAAAAACTCTTGTGCCAAAAACTCTCAACCCTGCACTGATACGTGTACAGATATTGGGTGAGTGTTTCCCAACCAGGGTGCCTCCTGCTGTTGCAAAAAAACGACAGAATTGCGCTATTTTTGGACAAGCAATATCTCTGTGCATACAAAATGTTAAGCAAACTCCCACTTTGCGCCCCAAAAAAATATGAGCAATAAAAAATGTTTTAAAAACTTTCGCAAAAATTTACAACTCTGCAGTCGTGCAAGGAATCGGCAATTCTGGATTTTTTTTTTTTTTTACGTATATGCCATTGACCTTGAGGTTTAATTTATGTTTTATTTTACATTATTTTTTTGTTTGAAAAATGGAAAAAAAGAGGGTAATTCAAACTTTTATTAGGGAAAGGGCTTATTCACGTTAATTAACTTTTATTTTTTTTTTACAATTTTTAGGCCCCATATGAGACTATTACATGTAATCTTTCTATTGCATACACTGAACAATGTTATGCCATGGCACAACATTGATCAGTGTTATCGGTGCTCCATTAGTACAGGCTGCTGAGGCTGCCTACTGCCCCTCTGTTCTCCTGCAGGTGGTCTGACATCACCCTTATATCCTATAACTAGTGCTGGACACTAGAGATGAGCGAACTTACAGTAAATTTGATTCGTCACCAACTTCGCGGCTCAGCAGTTGATGACTTTTCCTGCATAAATTAGTTCAGCTTTCAGGTGCTCCGGTGGGCTGGAAAAGGTGGTTATAGTCCTAGGAGACTCTTTCCTAGGACTGTATCCATCTTTTCCAGCCCACCGGAGCACCGGAAAGCTGAACTAATTTACGCAGGATAAGCCATCAACTGCCGAGCCGAGAAGTTCGTGATGAATCGAATTTACTGTAAGTTCGCTCATCTCTACTGGACACTTATGATAAACTATAAGGAATGGAAAGTACTGTACTGTCAGTAAAAAAAAAAAATCCTTAAAGGGGTACTCCGCCCCTAGAAATCTTATCCTCTATTGCTGCAAACCCCCGCGATCTCCTGTACGCCACCCCAGCATTCTGAACTGTTCCTTTGGAATGATGGGGGGGGCGTGGTTGTGATGTCACCCCACACCCCTCAATTCATGTCTATGGGAGGGGGCGTGACGGCCGTCACGCCCCCTCCCATAGACATGAATTGAGGGGGCATGGCATGACATCACAACCATGCCCCCTCCCCCAGCATTCCGAACAAACAGTTCAGAATGCTGGGGTGGTGGGACCCCCGTGATCAGACATATTATTCCCTATCCATTGGATAGGGGATAAGATGTCTACGGGCAGAGTACCCCTTTAAGGTCGCTCAGGGTTGTTACCTTTGTGCTACAAGTCCGCCCTTATTGCAGTCAGTAGAACTACATAATAATCTGCCAAAAAGGAAATGAGCAGAAGCACAAATTCAGGATTTACAGGGATTTTCTAATCTCTAAAAACTGTTCTGAATTATCACCCCCCCCCCCCCCTCTCCCCAAAAAAATGAAAAAAAAAAAAGTGATATAACCAATAACTAACACAGCCTATTTTACCCTTAGGATACAGCAAATTTCCTTCTTTTTTTTGCATTGGTTTTGCGTTGCTTTTTGAGAGCCATATCCCCATCCGCAGACACATATGAGGGATTTTTTTTTTTTCGTGAACGATTGTACTTTGTAATAAAACTTTTCATTTTAACTAGAGATGAGTGAACTTACAGTAAATTCGATTCGACACGAACTTCTCGGCTCGGCAGTTGATGACTTTTTCCTGTCCATAAAAGGGACACTGCGGAGTTGGAAAGGGTGCAGAGAGGTGCGACTAAACTAATATGGGGCATGGAACATCTTAGCTATGAGGAGCGATTAAAGGAGTTACAATTGTTTAGTCTTGAGAAGAGACGTTTAAGGGGGGATATGATAAACGTATATAAGTATATTAATGGCCCATACAAAAAATATGGAGAAAAACTGTTCAGGTTAAACCCCCCCAAAGGACGAGGGGGCACTCCCTCCGTCTGGAGAAGAAAAGGTTTAGTCTAAAGGGGCGACACGCCTTCTTTACCGTGAGGACTGTGAATTTATGGAACAGTCTACCTCAGGAACTGGTCACAGCAGGAACAATTAATAGCTTTAAAACAGGATTAGATACATTCCTGGAACAAAATAACATTAATGCTTATGAAAAATATAAAATCCCATCCCTTCCCCAATATCGCGCCACACCCCTACCCCTTAATTCCCTGGTTGAACTTGATGGACATATGTCTTTTTGGACCGTACTAACTTTGTAACTATGTAACTATGTAATTAGTTCAACTTTCAGGTGCTCCCGTGGGCTGGAAAAGGTGGATACAGTCCTAGTAGACTCTTTCCTAGGAATGTATCCACCTTTTCCAGCCCACCGGAGCACCTGAAAGCTGAACTAATTTATGCAGGATAAGTCATCAACTGCCGAGCCGAGAAGTTTGTGACGAATTGAATTTACTGTAAGTTCGCTCATCTCTAATTTTAACATGAAATGTACTGTGCAACCCAAAAATGTTTTATTTGTGGGGTAGGGAATTGAAAAGAAAACTGCAATTGCAACTTTTTTGTTTCGTTTTTACAGAGTACAACTTAGGGTAAAATTATGTTCTCTAGTCTGTGGGTCGATACGGTTAAAATGATACCCATCTTTACATGCTTTTCTATTACTATACTGCTTTAAAAATAAGTCTAACTTTTTAAACAAAATAATTAAAGTATTCTGACCTTTTAATCTTTTTTACTTTTCCGTATCTAGGGCTGTATGAGGGCTTATTTCTTGCGATGTGAGCTGTAGATTTTATCCGTACCGCTATTACGTAAAATATGACTTTTTGATCACTTTTCTGGGACGTGTTGTGACCAAAAATCAGCCATGTTGAGCTTTGGTATTATTTTACATTTATGCCGTTTACCGCGCGGGATCATAAATGATACATTGGACATTTCTACAAACCAATACCAAATATGTGTTTGTTTTCTTTTTGTTTTTGTTTTATTTGAAAAAATTGGAAAATGGGATGATTTTAAAAGACATGTCCGGTGCTCACTTTTCTTATTGTATCCGTTCCGGGCTGCAAAAAAAAAGAAAATAAGCTTTCTCTTACCTGCATACGCTCCCCCGGAGCTCCGGTACACTCCGGTATAGGTGTTCGGTCCCCGGGCTGTATTCTTCTTACTTCCTGTTAGCCCGGCACGTCACACGGTGCTTCAGCCTATCACCAGCAGAGGCGGGACATCGCTGCGGCCGGTGATAGGCTGAAGCTCTGTGTGACGTGCCGGGCTAACAGGAAGTAAGAAGAATACAGCCCGGGGACCGAACACCTGTACCGGAGCACCAGGGGAGCCTAGGTAGGTAAGAGAAAATTTGTTTTCTTTTATTTTTCAGCCCGGACCGGATAAAATAAGAAAAGTGTGCACCGGACATCTCCTTTAAATTTTCTTATTGGGGGGGGGAGAGGGCTTATGTGTGTATTTTATGTACACTTTTTCAGTTCCCATTGGGGACTTTTAAATGCAATGTTCAGATTCCTAACACTAAATAATGAGAAATGCTTTTGCATAGCATTACTCAGTATTATCGGTCACCTATTGATAAAGCCTGGCCGAGCAGGCTCGTTCAGCAGATTGGACCAGAAACCCACATGGAGCAGGTGAGAGGACTTTCCACAGGCCTGTAAACCAATCGGACCCCCCGCATAAATGTTGCCAGGGTGCTGATTGGTAAGAAGAACAATCATTGCGGTGCTTAAAGGGGTAGTCCAGTGGTGAAAAACTTATCCCCTATCCTAAGGATAGGGGATTAGTTTGAGATCGTGGGGGGTCCGACCGCTGGGGCCCCCTGCGATCTCTCTGTACGGGGGCCAGGCTCTCCGTCCAGATAGCGGGTGCCGACCTCCGCACGAAGCCGCGGCCGACACGCCCCCTCAATACATCTCTATGGCAGAGCCGGAGATTGCCGAAGGCAGCGCTTCGGCTCTGCCATAGAGTTGTATTGAGGGGGTGAGTCGGCCGCCGCTTCGTGCGGAGGTCGACACGCCCCCTTCCCGCGGGCTATCGGGGCTCCGTACAGGAGATCGCAGGGGGCCCCAGCGGTCGGACCCCCCGCGATCTCAAACTTACCCCTTATCCTTAGGATAGGGGATAAGTTGTTCACCACTGGGTTCAACACTGGACTACTCCTTTAACTGTCGTGATTGTTGTTGGTCATGGCACTTAAGAGGTTAATGATGAAGAATCGCCATTCTCTGTCATTGACTGTACATCTGGCATTTTCTAAACCGGCTACTACTGCGAAAGTCAAAACAAATTTGACTTCATTCTAAGTAGTCCTGATAAAATAACTATTGCAGTGTAGAAGTGGGAAAAAAATCACAAAATATTTGTGAAAAGCGTTGTTTGCAAAAAAAATAAAAAATAAAATAATTTGCAAAAAAATATACGAAAAAAGATGTGCACAATGAAATTATAAATTATTCCCTGATGGCACAGTCCTCTTTTACCCAATTGCCTCCAACATGATTGTAATAAGAAAGGCATCAGACGGCCATGTAAAGGTCTCCAGGCCGCCATCTTTCTACTCCTAATAGTACACTTAGCTGATTGTGTACTTGATGTATTTAAAGGGGTATTCTGGCCCTAAGACATCTTTTCCCCTATCCAAAGTATCTTGACGTCATGACTCCGCCCCCGTGTGACGTCCTGTCCGCCTGCCCCCGCTATGCAAGTCTATGAGAGGGGGCGTGACGGCCGTCACGCCCCCTCCCATAGACTTGCATAGCGGGGGCGGGGCGTGACGTCACACGGGGACAGAGTCGTGACATCAAGATACTCCGGCCCCTTGGTCGGCACCCGGCAGTTTTTGCGCTGGCAGCGCGGCATGCAGCTCAAAGAGGTGGGTGCCGAATGCAAAATTGGCAGGAGCCCCGCGGTCAGACATCTTATCCCCTCTCCTTTGGATAGGATAAGATGTCTTGGGGCCGGAGTACCCCTTTAATTATTATACTGGAAATTATGTTATGCAACATGCTACACAGCTGGGGTCCATCAAAACAGGATAAAAAATTACTTTGGGGGGGGGATGTGGTGGGGTGGGGAGGGTTCATGGGAGTCATGGGGTGACACCCTTTTCTACCACATTGTGTAACGCCAACCCTAGCAACGCCTCTGATTGCAAGTAGGGGTTCAATAGATAAATGCTTTTACCACAGTGGAGTTTGAATTAAAAAAAAATAAAAATGTTTTTGAACTTCGGGGCCTTCTTGTAGTTATTCTGGGTGTGTAACAGTCTCTGTCTTGTCAGGTCGCCAGGATCTCTCCTGTCCATTTTGTCAGCTGAGAACGGCTGAGGTTACAGTCCTGGAACTGGTTTTTGATGCAATGCTTTAATGACGGGCCAATTATATATGTGTCACGCTATTTTGGCTGGGGCCACGCCACTTCTCATTGATCCTAACTATCAGGACTCATGACATGAACGCTTATTTTATGCTGTTGTCATCATTTGTTGCATTTAAAGGGGTATTCCAGGATTTTTTTTTTATTTGACTATGCAAAGTTAGTGTAGTTCATAACTAGTGAACTAGTGTCTGTACCTGTGTTTAATGGTGGTCTCACAATTGTTCTGTGATTTTTGCTCCAAAGTTTATTTTTAACAGCATACAACATGACTGTGGTCTCAGGCACCCCAGACATCTAGTGCCCGGAACGAACTTCGCTCCGTGCCAGATGACTGGCAATGCGGGGCAGAGGCTCATGATGTCACGGCCACGCCGCCTCAATGTAAGTTTATGGGAGGGGGCGTGATGGCCCATAGACTTGCATTGAGGGAGCGAGGCCGCGATGTCACGAGCCTTCGGCGCTGCACCTGACGCTCTAAACGACTGCCGGGTGCAGCAGGGAGATCGCGGGGGTCCTCAGCAGCGGGACCCCTGCAATCAGACATCTTATTCCCTATCCTTTAGATAGGGGATAAGATGTCTAGGGGTGGAGTACCCCTTTAACCCTTACAGGACCCATGACGTCATGAGTCCGCTCCCGTTCTATAACGCAGGGCCACGGCCAGGACCCGTGGCTAATAGCGCTTGCCACTGATCGTGGTGCCGCGTGCTATTAACCCTTTAGACGCAGCTTTCAAAGTTGAACACCGCGTCTAAAGTGAAAGTAAATCGTTGCCGGTTAGTTCAGGGAGCTGTTCGGGATGTCTACGGCAAAATCGTGGCATCCCGAACAGCTGTGACACAGCAGGAGGGTCCCTTACCTTGCCTCCTGGTGTCCGATCGCCGAATGACTGCTCAGTGTCTGAGATCCAGGCATGAACAGTCAAGCGGCAGAATCATTGATCAACGGTTTCCGATGAGAAACCATTGATCAATGTAAAAGATCAGTGTGTGCAGTGTTATAGCCCCCTATGGGAGCTATAACACTGCAAAAAAAAAAAGTGAAAAAAAAAAAAGTGAATGAAGATCATTTCACCCCTCCCCTAATAAAAGTTTTCCCATATAAAAAAAAAACCAGTGTAAATAAAAATAAACATATGTGGTATTGCCGCGTGCGGAAATGTCCAAATTATAAAAATATATAGTTATTTAAACCGCATGGTCAATGGCGTACGCGCAAAAAAATTCCAAAGTCCAAAATAGTGTATTTTTGGTCACTTTTTATATCATGAAAAAATGAATATGGCTAGGATTCCACTTGTTTTTTTTTGCTGCGTTTTATGGGATTAAAAAACGCATGAAAGAACGCCTGAAAAAAATGCCAGTGCAATTTCATACGTCTGGCATTTCTTCTTGTGTTTTTTCATTTGTGTGGAAATTGCACCTTGAGTACCGAAAAAAAAAAAAAAAAAAAGGATGCAGTAGTGATGGGAATTTTTTATTAAACCCAAATGTAAATATTTTATAACAACATTTTAATTATTTTTTTTAATAAAGTGTGTGTTACACTTTTTTTTCTCTATTTTTTAAATTTTTTAGGTAGTACTACTACTCCCAGCATGGAACAGACTGTTCCATGATGGGAGTAGCAGTACCTGTACTATAGACATATCACCCCAGTTGTTAGTCCTGACACCCAATGTGATCGTCCATAATATAGCAGAGATGCGGCTCTATACAGCGCTCAAATCTCTGCTCTGTACTCCGGCCAGTGATGGGAATAGAACATCACTCATTCATATTTTCCGCCCAGAGCTGTGATTGGCCGGGTGGTTGCAGCCAATCACAGCTCTGAGAGAAATATGAATGAGTGAGTGGCCGGAGTATAGTGCAGAGATGCGAGCACTGTATACAGCCGCTCCACGTCTCTACAATAGATAGGACGATCGCAGCGGGTGTCAGTAGTGATACCCGCTGTGATCTTTCCTTAACAGCAGGTACTACAACTCCCAACATGGAGCACACTCTGCTCCATGCTGGGAGCTGTAGTATCTGCATTAATAGACAGATCACAGTGAGTGTAACTTCTGACATCCACTGCGATCTGTCTATTAATGCAGGTACTACAGGTCCCAGCATTGAGCAGAGTGTGCTCCATGTTGAGAGTAGTAGTACCTGCAGTTAAGGAAAGATCACAGTGGATGTCACTCCTGACACCCGCTGTGATCCTCCTGTATAATGTATAGATGCAGCAGCCGCTCTTCTATGGTCCCCTGTACTGACGTATATATACAAATATTCATATATCCCACAGAGAGTTGTGATTGGCTGGAACCATCTGACCAATCACAGCTCTCTGCGGGAAATATGAATAGGTGTATATATACGTCAGTACAGGGGACCATAGAAAAGCAGCCGTCCACATCTGTACATTATACAGGAGGATCGCAACGGGCGATCTGTCTATTAGTACAGGTACTACTACTCCCATCATGAAACAGTGTGTTCCATGTTGGGAGTAGTAGTACTACCTAAAAAAAAAATGTAAAACTAAAGAAAAAAAGTGAAAAACACACACACACTACATTTTTATTATTGTCTGCTACATTTTTAGGTCCACGCCCGCCCACATAAATTGATTCCTGTTTAAAAAGTAATAAAATATTTTTTTTCCCTTCACTACTGTATTTATTTATTTATTTTTTTAATGGTACCCTACGAAATTTTAGTCAAAAAAGGTATCTCCATCACTTTTTTGTATCGCTAAAGTCCAAAAAGGAATGAAAACCGCTTGCTAAAACGCCAAAGTTAAAACCCAGACATCGTTTTTCTCGGCGTTTTTTCACTCCCATAGACTTCTATGGGAGAAAAACGCCATGATTTTGACAAAAAAAATCGCCAGTGGCTCAACATGCTGCGATTACCAACGATCTGAAAAACACAAAAAAAAGAGTGAAAAAACGCCAAAAGGATAAAAAAAAAAACGCCAAAGTGAAAAACGCCAAGTGGAATAAGAATTTTGCGATTTCTCATTGATTTACAGCTAACATCTGGCCGCAGCATTTTTTGCCTGAAAAAACGCCATGCGGCAGAATTGGCGTTTTTCTTGGCGTTTTTCCCCCCAAAAAAATCAAGTGGAATTCCAGCCTAAAAAACGATCAATAAGTCCCATGGATACAAAAATGGTACAGCTAAAAACTTCAGATCACGGTGCAAAAAATGAGCCCTCATACCGCCCCATAAGCAGAAAAAAAAAAAAAATTATAGGGGTCAGAAGATGACAATTTTAAACGTATAAATCTTCCTGCATGTAGTTATGATTTTTTCCAGAAATACGACAATATCCAACCTATATAAGTAGGGGATCATTTTAATCGTATGGACCTACAGAATAAAGAGAAGGTGTCATTTTTACCGAAAAATGACACCTTCTCTTTATTCTGTAGGTCCATACGATTAAAATGATCCCCTACTTATATAGGTTGGATATTGTCGTATTTCTGGAAAAAAATCATAACTACATGCAGGAAGATTTATACGTTTAAAATTGTCATCTTCTGACCCCTATAATTTTTTTATTTTTCTGCTTATGGGGCGGTATGAGGGCTCATTTTTTGCACCGTGATCTGAAGTTTTTAGCTGTAGAAACGAAAGCCCCCAAAATTTACAAAATGGCGTTTCTTTTTCAATTTTGTCTCACAATGATTTTTTTTCTGTTTTGCCGTAGATTTTTGGGTAAAATGACTGATGTCATTACAAAGTAAAATTGGTGGCGCAAAAAAGAAGCCATCATATGGATTTTTAGGTGCAAAATTGTAAGAGTTATGATTTTTTAAAGGTAAGGAGGAAAAAACGAAACTGCAAAAACGGAAAAACCCTGGGTCCTTAAGGGGTTAAAGACCTGTGATTCCAGCAGCCTCAGCATGAACAGTATGAAGGAGGAGGATAATCAGTGATTTAGCATAGGCTTTTTTTTCACTATAGGCTTTTTTTTAAAGTTTTTTATCCTCTACATTTTTCTCATTATAAGTCGTGATTCTTTTATCATGTGACTCAAGGATTTCTATTGAAGAATTAGGGGGAGGGGATGTTTCAGATTTTCCTCTTGACTCCCAGCTAACATCTGGTTGCAGCTTTCTTGGCACCAAAGACACCATGTGGCAAGATAGATAGACAGACAGATATGAGATAATCTATACATATAAAAAGAGAAGACCCGACTCACTAACTCATCAACGCCCAGCCTAAACCCTTGGACCAAGAAAGTTTAATTTTTTCACAGGTGTTGTTTTTAAGATGTAGATGAGGAATAAGAAAGGATTTTTCGAAATTCAACCCTTAAGGGGGTGAAAAAATGGTTGAAAGTTTGTATGGCAGTCCATCATTTTTGAAGCTAGAAGCATGAAACTTTGTTTTTAGGCTAACAATCTATATAAATAAAACTCAACGTGTGTGTATGTATGTATGTGTGTATGTATGTGTGTATGTGTATGTATGTGTGTATGTATGTGTGTATGTATGTATGTGTGTATGTATGTATGTGTATGTGTGTATGTATGTATGTATGTATGTGTGTGTATGTGTGTATATGTGTATGTATGTGTGTATATGTGTATGTATGTATATGTGTATGTATGTATATGTGTATGTATGTATGTATGTATGTGTGTATGTATGTATATGTGTATGTATGTATGTGTGTATGTATGTATATGTGTATGTATGTATGTGTGTATGTGTATGTATGTATGTGTGTGTATGTATGTATGTATGTGTATATGTGCGTATGTATGTATATGTGTATCCCGAACAGCTGTGACACAGCAGGAGGGTCCCTTACCTTGCCTCCTGGTGTCCGATCGCCGAATGACTGCTCAGTGTCTGAGATCCAGGCATGAACAGTCAAGCGGCAGAATCATTGATCAACGGTTTCCGATGAGAAACCATTGATCAATGTAAAAGATCAGTGTGTGCAGTGTTATAGCCCCCTATGGGAGCTATAACACTGCAAAAAAAAAAAGTGAAAAAAAAAAAAGTGAATGAAGATCATTTCACCCCTCCCCTAATAAAAGTTTTCCCATATAAAAAAAAAACCAGTGTAAATAAAAATAAACATATGTGGTATTGCCGCGTGCGGAAATGTCCAAATTATAAAAATATATAGTTATTTAAACCGCATGGTCAATGGCGTACGCGCAAAAAAATTCCAAAGTCCAAAATAGTGTATTTTTGGTCACTTTTTATATCATGAAAAAATGAATATGGCTAGGATTCCACTTGTTTTTTTTTGCTGCGTTTTATGGGATTAAAAAACGCATGAAAGAACGCCTGAAAAAAATGCCAGTGCAATTTCATACGTCTGGCATTTCTTCTTGTGTTTTTTCATTTGTGTGGAAATTGCACCTTGAGTACCGAAAAAAAAAAAAAAAAAAAGGATGCAGTAGTGATGGGAATTTTTTATTAAACCCAAATGTAAATATTTTATAACAACATTTTAATTATTTTTTTAATAAAGTGTGTGTTACACTTTTTTTTCTCTATTTTTTAAATTTTTTAGGTAGTACTACTACTCCCAGCATGGAACAGACTGTTCCATGATGGGAGTAGCAGTACCTGTACTATAGACATATCACCCCAGTTGTTAGTCCTGACACCCAATGTGATCGTCCATAATATAGCAGAGATGCGGCTCTATACAGCGCTCAAATCTCTGCTCTGTACTCCGGCCAGTGATGGGAATAGAACATCACTCATTCATATTTTCCGCCCAGAGCTGTGATTGGCCGGGTGGTTGCAGCCAATCACAGCTCTGAGAGAAATATGAATGAGTGAGTGGCCGGAGTATAGTGCAGAGATGCGAGCACTGTATACAGCCGCTCCACGTCTCTACAATAGATAGGACGATCGCAGCGGGTGTCAGTAGTGATACCCGCTGTGATCTTTCCTTAACAGCAGGTACTACAACTCCCAACATGGAGCACACTCTGCTCCATGCTGGGAGCTGTAGTATCTGCATTAATAGACAGATCACAGTGAGTGTAACTTCTGACATCCACTGCGATCTGTCTATTAATGCAGGTACTACAGGTCCCAGCATTGAGCAGAGTGTGCTCCATGTTGAGAGTAGTAGTACCTGCAGTTAAGGAAAGATCACAGTGGATGTCACTCCTGACACCCGCTGTGATCCTCCTGTATAATGTATAGATGCAGCAGCCGCTCTTCTATGGTCCCCTGTACTGACGTATATATACAAATATTCATATATCCCACAGAGAGTTGTGATTGGCTGGAACCATCTGACCAATCACAGCTCTCTGCGGGAAATATGAATAGGTGTATATATACGTCAGTACAGGGGACCATAGAAAAGCAGCCGTCCACATCTGTACATTATACAGGAGGATCGCAACGGGCGATCTGTCTATTAGTACAGGTACTACTACTCCCATCATGAAACAGTGTGTTCCATGTTGGGAGTAGTAGTACTACCTAAAAAAAAAATGTAAAACTAAAGAAAAAAAGTGAAAAACACACACACACTACATTTTTATTATTGTCTGCTACATTTTTAGGTCCACGCCTGCCCACATAAATTGATTCCTGTTTAAAAAGTAATAAAATATTTTTTTTCCCTTCACTACTGTATTTATTTATTTATTTTTTTAATGGTACCCTACGAAATTTTAGTCAAAAAAGGTATCTCCATCACTTTTTTGTATCGCTAAAGTCCAAAAAGGAATGAAAACCGCTTGCTAAAACGCCAAAGTTAAAACCCAGACATCGTTTTTCTCGGCGTTTTTTCACTCCCATAGACTTCTATGGGAGAAAAACGCCATGATTTTGACAAAAAAAATCGCCAGTGGCTCAACATGCTGCGATTACCAACGATCTGAAAAACACAAAAAAAAGAGTGAAAAAACGCCAAAAGGATAAAAAAAAAAACGCCAAAGTGAAAAACGCCAAGTGGAATAAGAATTTTGCGATTTCTCATTGATTTACAGCTAACATCTGGCCGCAGCATTTTTTGCCTGAAAAAACGCCATGCGGCAGAATTGGCGTTTTTCTTGGCGTTTTTCCCCCCAAAAAAATCAAGTGGAATTCCAGCCTAAAAAACGATCAATAAGTCCCATGGATACAAAAATGGTACAGCTAAAAACTTCAGATCACGGTGCAAAAAATGAGCCCTCATACCGCCCCATAAGCAGAAAAAAAAAAAAAATTATAGGGGTCAGAAGATGACAATTTTAAACGTATAAATCTTCCTGCATGTAGTTATGATTTTTTCCAGAAATACGACAATATCCAACCTATATAAGTAGGGGATCATTTTAATCGTATGGACCTACAGAATAAAGAGAAGGTGTCATTTTTACCGAAAAATGACACCTTCTCTTTATTCTGTAGGTCCATACGATTAAAATGATCCCCTACTTATATAGGTTGGATATTGTCGTATTTCTGGAAAAAAATCATAACTACATGCAGGAAGATTTATACGTTTAAAATTGTCATCTTCTGACCCCTATAACTTTTTTATTTTTCTGCTTATGGGGCGGTATGAGGGCTCATTTTTTGCACCGTGATCTGAAGTTTTTAGCTGTAGAAACGAAAGCCCCCAAAATGTACAAAATGGCGTTTCTTTTTCAATTTTGTCTCACAATGATTTTTTTTCTGTTTTGCCGTAGATTTTTGGGTAAAATGACTGATGTCATTACAAAGTAAAATTGGTGGCGCAAAAAAGAAGCCATCATATGGATTTTTAGGTGCAAAATTGTAAGAGTTATGATTTTTTAAAGGTAAGGAGGAAAAAACGAAACTGTAAAAACGGAAAAACCCTGGGTCCTTAAGGGGTTAAAGACCTGTGATTCCAGCAGCCTCAGCATGAACAGTATGAAGGAGGAGGATAATCAGTGATTTAGCATAGGCTTTTTTTTCACTATAGGCTTTTTTTTAAAGTTTTTTATCCTCTACATTTTTCTCATTATAAGTCGTGATTCTTTTATCATGTGACTCAAGGATTTCTATTGAAGAATTAGGGGGAGGGGATGTTTCAGATTTTCCTCTTGACTCCCAGCTAACATCTGGTTGCAGCTTTCTTGGCACCAAAGACACCATGTGGCAAGATAGATAGACAGACAGATATGAGATAATCTATACATATAAAAAGAGAAGACCCGACTCACTAACTCATCAACGCCCAGCCTAAACCCTTGGACCAAGAAAGTTTAATTTTTTCACAGGTGTTGTTTTTAAGATGTAGATGAGGAATAAGAAAGGATTTTTCGAAATTCAACCCTTAAGGGGGTGAAAAAATGGTTGAAAGTTTGTATGGCAGTCCATCATTTTTGAAGCTAGAAGCATGAAACTTTGTTTTTAGGCTAACAATCTATATAAATAAAACTCAACGTGTGTGTATGTATGTATGTGTGTATGTATGTGTGTATGTGTATGTATGTGTGTATGTATGTGTGTATGTATGTATGTGTGTATGTATGTATGTGTATGTATGTATGTGTATGTGTGTATGTATGTATGTATGTATGTGTGTGTATGTGTGTATATGTGTATGTATGTGTGTATATGTGTATGTATGTATATGTGTATGTATGTATATGTGTATGTATGTATGTATGTATGTGTGTATGTATGTATATGTGTATGTATGTATGTGTGTATGTATGTATATGTGTATGTATGTATGTATGTGTGTATGTGTATGTATGTATGTGTGTGTATGTATGTATGTATGTGTATATGTGCGTATGTATGTATATGTGTATGTGTGTATGTATGTATATGTGTATGTATGTATGTATGTATGTATATGTGTATGTATGTATGTGTGTATGTATGTATGTGTATGTATGTATATGTGTATGTATGTATATGTGTATGTGTGTATATGTATGTGTGTGTTTGTTTGTATGTATGTGTGTATGTCTGTATGTATGTGTGTATGTATGTGTGTGTGTGTGTATGTGTGTGTATGTATGTCTGTATGTATGTGTGTATGTATGTGTGTGTATGTGTGTGTATGTATGTATATGTGTATGTGTGTATTTATGTGTGTATGTATGTGTGTGTATGTGTGTGTATGTATATGTGTATGTGTGTATGTATGTATATGTGTATGTATGTATGTATGTATATGTGTATGTATGTATGTGTGTATGTATGTATGTGTATGTATGTATATGTGTATGTATGTATATGTGTATGTGTGTATATGTATGTGTGTGTTTGTTTGTATGTATGTGTGTATGTCTGTATGTATGTGTGTGTATGTGTGTGTATGTATGTCTGTATGTATGTGTGTATGTATGTGTGTGTATGTGTGTGTATGTATGTATATGTGTATGTGTGTATTTATGTGTGTATGTATGTGTGTGTATGTGTGTGTATGTATATGTGTATGTGTGTATGTATGTATGTATGTATGTATATGTGTGTGTATGTATGTGTGTATGTCTCTCTGTATGTGTATGTCTGTATGTATGTATGTATATGTGTGTGTATGTATTTGTGTATGTGTGTATGTCTTTCTGTATGTGTATGTCTGTATGTATGTGTGTGTATGTATGTGTGTATGTATGTATGTGTGTGTGTGTGTATGTATCTGTGTATGTGTGTATGTATGTGTGTATGTATGTTTGTATGTATGTATGTATGTGTGTGTGTATGTGTGTATGTATGTGTGTGTGTATGTGTGTATGTATGTTTGTATGTATGTGTGTGTGTATGTGTGTATGTATCTGTGTATGTGTGTATGTATGTATGTGTGTGTATGTATGTGTGTATGTATGTTTGTATGTATGTGTGTGTGTATGTGTGTATGTATCTGTGTATGTGTGTATGTCTGTATGTATGTATGTGTGTGTGTATGTATGTGTGTATGTATGTATGTGTGTATGTATGTTTGTATGTGTGTATGTTCCAGCATCACGTCTAAACGGCTAAAGATATTAACATAAAACTTGGCACACATGTTACTTATATGTCAACAACAAACATAGGATAGGTGATTTAACCCTTACCCACCCCCATTTGCCAGGGGCGGGGTTTATGTTCAAAGTCCCATACAAGTCATGGGAAATATATGTTACTGCATAACTTCCAAACGGCTGGAGATATTTCCATAATACTTGGTCACATGTTACTTATATGTCCATTTGAAATATAGGATAGTTAATTTAACCCTTAACTACCCCCATTTGTGAGGGTCGGGGTTTTTGTTTAAAGTCCCATGCAAATCAATGGGAAATATATATTCCCACATAACTTCTGTACGGATGGAGATATTTCAATACCTGGTACACATATTACGAGTCGGGATAGGAGGTCGGGATAGGAGGTCGTGATTGGAGGATGGGATAGGAGGTCGGGATAGGAGGTCGGGACAGGAGGTCGGGATAGGAGGCCGGGATAGGGGGACAGGATAGGGGGAGGGGATAAGGGGACAGGATAGGGGGATGGGATAGGAGGTCGAGATAGGAGGTTGGGATAGATGGACTGGATAGGAGGTCGAGATAGGAGGACGAAATATGAGGATGGGATAGGAGGACAGGATAGGAGGTCGGGATAGGAGGTCAAGATAGGAGGAAGGGATATGAGGACGGGATAGGAGTACGGGATGTGAGAACAGGATAGGAGGATGAGATAGGAGGTTGAGATATGAGGACGGGAAAGAAGGACGAGAGAAAGGACGAGATAGGAGGTCAGGATAGGAGGTCGAGATAGGAGGTCGAGATAGGAGGACGAGATATAAGGACGGGATAGGAGGTCGGGATAATAGGTCGATATAGGAGGACGGGATAGGAGGAGGGGATATGAGGACTGGGATAGGAGGACGGGATAGGAGGTCGGAATAGGAGGTCGAGATATGAGGACGGGATGTGAGGATGGCATATGAGGTCGAGATATGATGACGGGATAGGAGGTCGGCATAGGAGGTCGGGATATGAAGACGGGATATGGGGTTGGGATATGACAACAATATATGAGGATGGGATGTGAAGTCAACAAGGATTAGAAAGGAAAAACCGGGCAACGCCGGGTATTCAGCTAGTTAGATATAAAGAAACACGTGTTTTAATGTTTTCTAAAATTCCACCCCTGAAGCGGTGAAACGGGAGTTCAAAGTTTGTATGAATTAAGATTAGGTTGATTTTTGAATTCGAAAATTTGCATCATTACTCTTAAATAAAAACAATGTCTGTCTGTATCTGTTATTACATAATAATAATCCTTCGAAAAATCAATCAAAACACGAAAAAATTTGCATGCGCTGCACGAATTTGGATTGTTTGAATGCCCATAGACTTTACCCAGAGCGGCCTTATACTAAAGGATCGTAAAAAATAGATCTATGTTACCCCAAATTTAACGCGAGCGAAGCCGCGGGCAAAAGCTAGTAGATAGATATATGGTGACCCAGTACAGAATCACATGTTCTTCTGTACTCCTGCCCATCCTGTGTGGCAGATTCTGCTTCAATGTCCGTCTTGGGCCCACTCTCCTCAGAACTCTCTATAATGCACTATATAATGTAATGTTACATAAGGGTTAATATATTTGTATTTTCTATGCACTTGTTGCCTTAAATATCCTGTTGTTAAGGACCTTGTTGTTAAGGTAAGTATTCAGAGATGAATCAGGTGACTTATGTGGCCAATGGGATCTCTCTAAGTTCCTCCCATATATAGTGAGGTCAGAGTTCAGCTCTCTCTCTTGTGCTCTTGCTGAGGTACAGTTTTGTGAGGAGTGAAGTCTGTGTGGTGTCCCGGTACCGTATCCTATCCGGTACCTTTTATTTGTGGGTCCCCATAGCCAGAGTCCCTAGGACGTCAGGGTTCCTATCCACCCCTAGTCACCTCTCATCCAGATAGTCACTGCACCAATAGCTTACTTAGGAAGCATGTAAATATTATGTAAAAGCTCTATAAATAGTTAATTACCTGTCCCATAGCGTAGCAGGACCTGCGGGTCACGTGGTTAGGTGAACTCTATGGTATTTCTGCTTGAGGACCTTTGGAGGTCCTTGTGATGTAGTCAATCCCATCACTCATTGTAACAGTGAATGACGGATGTTCGGACCAATCTGATTAGCCCCGCCCCCTGCCCATATAAGGGAGCGGCGGCCATGTTCTCACTCTCTTGTTCCTGTGCAAGCAAGCAGGAAGCATCTGCCCTGCTGAGATCAGTGACTCTAGGCCTGAACCTTGCGGCGACGGCTGATAACTTCTAAATTCTGAGTGTATCAATCCCCACACACTCTGCAAGATCACCGGACCTTATCTATCTCCTAAATCCAGATGGATCTGCAATAATTACCCTAAATTCAGATATTTTAATTTATTTCAAGGTCCACAACAATTGTCAGTCATTGAGCTATATAAAGACTGTATTCCTGAGACTGTTATTGTTCATTGGATGTACCATCATAGGTGCAAAAGCAACGTTTCGGCTGCAGGCATGCAGCCGAAACGTCGCTTTTGCACCTATGATGGAATACATTTTTTTTCAAGATTTTGCTATCTAACCTTGGAGTGCTGCAGTGTTCTTTTGTACCCTGATAGATAGATAGATATGAGATAGATAGATAGATAGATATGAGATAGATAGATATGAGATAGATAAATATGAGATAGATAGATATGAGATAGATAGATAGATATGAAATAGATAGATATGAGATAGATAGATATGAGATAGATAGATAGATATGAGATAGATAGATAGATAGATAGATATGAGATAGATAGATAGATAAATAGATAGATATGAGATAGATAGATAGATAGATATGAGATAGATAGATAGATAGGTATGAGATAGATAGATAGATAGATAAATAGATAGATATGAGATAGATAGATAAATAAATAGATAATAAATAGCTTCTTTGATCTGCGGGGATTACCGTATTTATCAGCGTATAATACGCACTTTTTAGGCTAAAAATTTTAGCCTAAAGTCTATGTGCGTGTTATACGCCGATACACCCCCAGGAAAGGCAGGGGGAGAGAGGCCGTCGCTGCCCGCTTCTCTCCCCCTGCCTTTCCTGGGGTCTAGAGCGCTGCTGCCGGCCCTTCTCTCCCCCTGGCTATCGGCGCCGCTGCCCGTTCTGTCCCCCTGACTATCGGCGCCGGCGCCCCATTGCCGGCGCCGATAGCCAGGGGGAGAGAAGCGGCGCCGACAGCCAGGGGGAGAGAAGGGGCAGCGGCACCCATTGCCAGCGCCGCTGCCTCGTTGCCTCCCCCTATCCCCGGTGGCATAATTACCTGTTGCCGGGGTCGGGTCCGCGCTGCTGCAGGCCTCCGGCGTGCGTCCCCTGCGTCGTTGCTATGCACGGCGCGGCGCACTGACGTCATGCGCCGCGCTGTGCAGCGCATAGCAACGACGCAGGGGATGCACGCCGGAGGCCTGCAGCAGCTGTCGGCGCCGCTTCTCTCCCCCTGGCTATCGGCGCCGGCACCGATAGTCCGGGGGACAGAACGGGCAGCGGCCCAGATAGCCAGGGGGTGAGAAGGGCCGGCAGCAGGGCTCTAGACCCCAGGAAAGGCAGGGGGAGAGAAGCGGGCAGCGACGGCCTCTCTCCCCCTGCCTTTCCTGGGGGTATATCGGGGTATACACGCGCACACACGCACCCTCATTTTACCATGGATATTTGGGTAAAAAACTTTTTTTACCCAAATATCCTTGGTAAAATGAGGGTGCGTGTTATAGGCCGGTGCGTGGTATACCCCGATAAATACGGTATATTATGTTGCTCATAGTCACAATTCTCCTCCAGCTATAAATATATCCCAGGAGCCGCAGCCTCTGTCGCTTTGTATGTGATTTACAATAGGACACAGAATAAGCCTCCCCGCTGGATGATATAAAGCAGCCCGGCCTAGAAATGGAAATCTCCGGGTGTTTATTCTCATACTGGGGGGCTGTCGGCTGTCACTGTTATTTACTGAGATATATCAGTCAGAAATTGGATTATACTGAGGGGAACGTGGATGAGTTAAAGTCATTGATGAGAATTCTGAATTATTTATTATTTTAATCCAGTTGCTTGAATAAGAGAGATTGTCCCTGTTCACACCAATGGGGCTCACAATCTAATGTTTGTATCACACACAGGACAATGTCAGAAGAAGACAAATCTGTATAGTGTTAAAGGTGTCGGAGGAAATCGGAGAACATGGAGAGAATCCGGAAAACTCATAGGAGAGTGGAATCTGCACAAAGCACTTGATCCAAAGCTACATAGTGACTTCAAGTGCCACCGGGCCGTATAGGGATAGGTGACACCGACTGTGTGAAGGGGTTTGTGCAGCCTAGAGTTAACCCCCCCACCATTTGTTATTATTATGGTCAGTCTATAAGGGTAGGTGTATTTCGCACAGTCCTTATAGACCAGTGGTCGCAAACTGTGGCCCTCCAGATGTTGCAAAAATTCAACTCCCAGCATGCTCAGACAGCTAACGGCAGACCATGTGACTGCTATGGGGCCTATGGAGAGAAGGGGCCCCGTCCTGGTTGGTCGAATTTATTTTTCTATTGGTAAGAAACTGTGCAGAACGCCTCTCTCCAGAGAACTGCATTGTCAGCAAATAATGGAGGGGGCGAGGGGTATAGACCAATGGTACATGGAAGGAAAGGGAAATATACGCCAGACCTAATTGTTCTAGGGGGCAAAATCATACACCATAATAGGTGGCTCACTTCTATATTTGCTATGCTGCCCCCAATAAATATATATGAGATAGATAGATATGAGATAGATGGATATTAGATAGATAGATATGAGATAGATAGATAGATAGATATGAGATAGATAGATAATGTAGATAGATAGATAGATATGAGATAGATATGAGATAGATAGATAGATATGAGATAGATAGATGTGAGATAGATAGATAGATATGAGATAGATAGATAATGTAGATAGATAGATAGATAGATAATGTAGATAGATAGGAGATAGATAGATAGATAGATATGAGATAGATAGATAGATAGATAGATAGATAATGTAGATAGATAGGAGATAGATAGATAGATATGAGATAGATAGATATGAGATAGATAGATATGAGATAGATAGATATGAGATAGATAGATATGAGATAGCTATGAGATTGAGATAGATAGATAGATAGATATGAGATAGCTATGAGATTGAGATAGATAGATAGATAGATAGATATGAGATAGATAGATAAATATGAGATAGATAGATAATGTAGATAGATAGGAGATAGATAGATAGATAGATAGATAGATAGACTGTCCTGTGGGCTGTGGATCTCCTTGGCATGCCTGCTGCTCTTGTGTTGTGCCCACAGTTATATTGTTTACCATGTTCATGCACTTTTTTATGTTCACTGTTTTTCCTGTATTCTTTGTATTGTATATGTACTGTAACTTTAAGAGGGAGATGCAGTAGTAACCAGGTGACCCCTGCTACCCAATAGGAACCCCCAAATTGCCCTGTATATAGTGTAGGGGGGAGGCGTTGCCTGAGTTCAGTCTAAGGGTATGTTCACACTGCGGAATTCCCGAGTAGAATTCCACGCAGTAAACATTCCCATCAGTGTGAATGGGTCTTCCACGAGACCCGTTCACACTGTGGAATTTCAGCGGCGGACAATTCCGCCGCTGAAATTGTTCCGCGCAAAAAAGAACATGTTCATTCTTTGAGTGGAATTCTGTGAGTACTGCACAGCCATCAATGGTGACGACGCAGTGCCCCACGGTCCTACCGCCGAAGTATCTTCGGTGGTTGCAACCTAACGGAATCTCCGCTCATGGAATTCTGCGAGCGGAGATTCCGCAGTGTGAACATACCCTAAAACATGTTAAGGTCAAGACCTTGTTCTGAGCAGAGCATGATGTGAGCTGCAGTGTAGAAAAGAGGTGGAAGAAGTGTGAGGTGGATCCAGAGGGAAGCCTAAGGAAAATATCTTCTCAGGTAAGCCCCGCCATTCTGCAAGTGTTCCCCCATCCAGGAGTTGGTAAGCCACACCCTGGCGATGATAGTAATTGGACCTTGTCAGAACCCTAGTCAGGGTGGCGTATCTTCAAGTCTCAAGTCTAAATCATTCAAGTGGGTAAAAAGCACCATAAGTCCCAGCAAGGCAATAGGGCTCCAAGGGTTCCACTGTATCCCTTTTCCTCCGCTCTGTACTGTGTGTGTTGTACCCTCTGCTCCTGCCTCAGTAAAAGACAGTTATCTGTAACCCAGCATTGGTGTGATTATTGCCCCGTGCCTGGCCCAGGAGACACTGTCTCCACCTCGGACCGTGTAAAGGCTAACGGTGCCCTGGCATCATGAACAGTGAGCCGACGCCATGGATAGATAGATTGATAAATAGATAGGAGATGGATCAGAACTAGAGCAGGAAACAGGAGATGGAACAGAACTAGAGCAGGAAACAGGAGATGGAGCAGAACTAGAGCAGGAAACAGGAGATGGAGCAGAACTAGAGCAGGAAACAGGAGATGGAGCAGAACTAGAGCAGAAACAGGAGATGGAACAGAACTAGAGCAGGAAACAGGAGATGGAACAGAACTAGAGCAGGAAACAGGAGATGGAGCAGAACTAGAGCAGGAAACAGGAGATGGAGCAGAACTAGAGCAGGAAACAGGAGATGGAACAGAACTAGAGCAGGAAACAGGAGATGGAGCAGAACTAGAGCAGGAAACAGGAGATGGAGCAGAACTAGAGCAGGAAACAGAAGATGGAGCAGAACTAGAGCAGGAAACAGAAGATGGAGCAGAACTAGAGCAGGAAACAGAAGATGGAGCAGAACTAGAGCAGGAAACAGAAGATGGAGCAGAACTAGAGCAGGAAACAGGAGATGGAGCAGAACTAGAGCAGGAAACAGGAGATGGAGCAGAACTAGAGCAGGAAACAGGAGATGGAGCAGAACTAGAGCCGGAAACAGGAGATGGAGCAGAACTAGAGCAGAAACAGGAGATGGAACAGAACTAGAGCAGGAAACAGGAGATGGAACAGAACTAGAGCAGGAAACAGGAGATGGAGCAGAACTAGAGCAGGAAACAGGAGATGGAACAGAACTAGAGCAGGAAACAGGAGATGGAGCAGAACTAGAGCAGAAACAGGAGATGGAGCAGAACTAGAGCAGGAAACAGGAGATGGAACAGAACTAGAGCAGGAAACAGGAGATGGAGCAGAACTAGAGCAGAAACAGGAGATGGAGCAGAACTAGAGCAGGAAACAGGAGATGGAACAGAACTAGAGCAGGAAACAGGAGATGGAGCAGAACTAGAGCAGGAAACAGGAGATGGAGCAGAACTAGAGCAGGAAACAGGAGATGGAACAGAACTAGAGCAGGAAACAGGAGATGGAGCAGAACTAGAGCAGGAAACAGGAGATGGAACAGAACTAGAGCAGGAAACAGGAGATGGAGCAGAACTAGAGCAGGAAACAGGAGATGGAACAGAACTATTCTCTATCTGCCCTGCCCTGTCATAATTATGCTAACGAAGGCCGCAGGTGCGCACACAGAGAGCAGAGCGCTCACACACTGAATTCATTAGCATATTAATGAAGGGGGCAGGTCGGAGGGAGAATATGATTTAGTGCGGTTGAAGCCGCAGTCAGGTTCTGTTTAATGGAGAGACAAGGAAAGTATACAGCGAGAAAGAGGAGCAGAAAAAGGCGCAATGGGGTTTAAGGGGTATTCTGCCCTTAGACAAGGGTGGAAGGATAGGGGACAAGATGTCTGATCGTGCTGGGGACCCCCTGCAATCTCCGTGCAGCACCTGGCATTCTGTGCCGGGTGCTGCTCCAGTCTTGGAAATGCTGGGTCTGCGAGATGGAGACGTCACGCCATGGCCTCTCCATTTACGATAGAAGGGGCATGTTGTGATGTCATGAGGGGGAGTGGCATCATGTCATGTCTCCTTCTCGGAAAACCCAGCTTTTCCAAGATTGGAGCAGCACCCGGAAAAAAAATGACGGTTGCCGCACGGAAATCGCGGGGGTCCCAGGGCCGGATCACCCCGATCAGACATCTCATCCCCTATACTTTGGATAGGGGACAAGATATCTAAAGGCGGAATACCCATTTAAGATAAGATACAGTGAATCTCAAGTCTGTATTGTGCAAGGGGATCTCCTACCCAAAAAGGATTTGATAAATGGATGAATAGTGCAGGGATAATATCACTATAGATTTCTAGTTAGATGCTGACTGAATGTTATAAATAGCATCTTCCTTCTACTCTGTCTTCTGTCCATTAGTTTGTATGGCGAAGTTGCTATTCATCTGTATTGTGACTGATCCATAACTCTGGATCAGCTAATCTTGAATTCTCAGCTCTGCACAATCTTAGTGTAAGGACCTGATTGACTCACCTCTATTTAAAGATTCATGGTTATGGCAGTATGGTGCGGATTATAATGAATGTGTGTGTTTCCAGCCTTCCTTTTGTGTTTCCTAGTTAAGTTTGTTCCTATTCTTTCAGTTAGTTCTGGATCATCCTCTTGTCTATATTTTGAGGCTGCTCCATTATTTCAGTTATCAAATTAATTCAGTTTCTGTCAAAGGGGTACTCCACTGGCGTGCATTCGGAACATTAAGTTCCGAACGCTGTGTACTCGCTGCGGGGGTTGGCCATGCCCCCTCAATGCAAGTCTATGGGAGGGGGCGTGACGGCCATCACGCCCCCTCCATAGACTTACATTGAGGAGGTGTGGTGTGACATCACGAGGGGGCGTGGCCAACCCCCGCAGCGCACACACAGCATTCGGAACTAAATGGTGACTGGTGTTGTTTGTTGTTCAGGGATAGATCTAGGAAAAGTTAAGGAATAGCTTGATCAAGATTTTTACTGTTCCCATTTATCATCTTCTTGACGTCCTGTCTGCCATCTCGTCCTCCTACAATCAGAGCTCCTTAATGCTGCTATAGTAGAGGTTTCTGCTACTAACATTGGGTTGGACTTAAAGGCGTACTCTGGTGGAAAACTTTTTTTATTTTATTTTTATTTTTTTAAATCAACTGGTGCCAGAAAGTTAAACAGATTTGTAAATTACTTCTATTAAAAAATCTTAATCTTTCCAGTACTTATTAGCTGCTGAATACTACAGAGGAAATTATTTTCTTTTTGGAACACAGAGCTCTCTGCTGACATCACGAGCACAGTGCTCGCTGCTGACATCTCTGTCCATTTTAGGAACTGTCCAGAGCAGCATATGTTTTCTATGGGGATTTTATCCTACTCTGGACAGTTCCTAAAATGGACAGAGATGTCAGCAGAGAGCACTGTACCCGTGATTTCATCAGAGAGCTCTGTGTTCCAAAAAGAAAAGAATTTCCCCTGTAGTATTCAGAAGCTGATAAGTACTGGAAGGATTAAGATTTTTAATAGAAGTAATTTACAAATCTGTAAAACTTTCTGGCACCAGTTGATTAAAAAAAATCGTTTTCCACCGGAGTACCCCTTTAAACCCAGGAACCCAGTGTTTCAAGGCCACAGTTCTAACCACTGAGTCACCGAGTTGCCCATCATTTCTTACTGGCTTACTTTGCTGAACGACTTGAAGAGCAAGTTCATAGTCGTCCATATACAGAGAGTAGGAACAGCTGTATGTTGTCCAGTAAGTATTGTACATTACTTCTATTTTAATATAACAAATGGATGGGAGAATAAAGAGGGGAGGGGTAGTTTGTCATGGCACCAACCATCACCAACAGGGACCCTATTTTATTCTTACTATGGGGCCTCCTTCCTCTATGTGCAGCAGTAGATCTGCTCAGTTGTAGCCATCGTCAGCTTCTGTATACTGTAATGTCCCGGCTTCATTAATACTTTATACATTCCTGTAGCAGTGACTGTAATAGTCACACCATAGAGAAAGCTGGGGGCAGTTTACAGATGGATATTTCATTTAATATTGGGGAAAACCTACACGTCTAGAAATGGCAGCATTGATGTGAAGCAGCAGCCAGTCGGCAACTTGGGAAAAATCCCATTATATGACAAGTCTAAAGAGGCTGACTGCGAGGCTTTCGTGTCCTTCAAGGGGATCTCTAGTTTTTCCAGTGACTTGTTGTATTCCCTTGTGACCAATTTGTGCATGACATACGTCTTCCAGCTCAAAAATATTGGTTTGGATTAAATCAATGGTAGGTCCCAAATGTGCTATGATAAAGGCCGATATCATCCATCAAAACACTTATTATAACAATGGTTAGATCCACGATAGTCAGGGGAGGCTTAACTATACCAGTGACCGACACAATATATCCTTCAAGACAGAAAAAGATGAGAAAACTCGTATACGTGCCCATAATGTAAGGGCCCTCCTGCCACCCTCTCAGCTGATCGGGACTCAGCAATTTCACCAAAGTGGTCCCGATTAGCCCGACTGAACAGCCGGGATTCGTTTTTTTCCATTTTAGATGCCACAATCATCTTTGATTGCAGCGTCTAAAGAGTTGATGCCGACATCCCACTGATCGGTATTAGTCACGGGTCCCAGCTCCTGAGCGCACATTATAGAAGGGAAGCAGGCTCAGGGTGTACATGTACACCCTGCGGCCTTAAAGGGTTAAAGTGTTCCTGTTAAGATTCCGTCAGGCGGCCGCCGCCAAAAATACTTCGGCGCTAGGGCCGCGGGGCACTGAGCCGTCACCCATTCACACTAATGTTAAGTTCACATCCATGGGATTCAGTAGTGTAAATGTACCCCTACTCCCAGGAGACCTGCTGCGTACCCTTTGTTGGGAACTGCTGGTGTAGATCGTCCTTGAAAAGAAGACTGTCTCAGCTTGCAGGTACACAGCCCAGGCTCTTTTTCCCTCTCTCTTGCACATGCTAAGCCCCGCTCACACTGCCTGTGTTCTGTCCTGATCTTACTGTTACTGGAGACAGTTTGTCTCTAACAACAGGCAGTGGATAGCAGATTGCAGAAAGAAAGACACCCAGTGTCCAAGACTTTAGAGCATTTCTTTTGGAAAGTAAGGAGTCATTTTTGGTTAATAAAGTGACAAATAAGTTATGAATCACATGAAGGGAAGTTGTTTGTGGCCATTTAAATTTTACGACTGATGCCCTATGATCATCTATGGAATTCGGTTCGAAATTTTAGGACATTTTTATGTTGTCATTCTTTGCTTTCTTTTCATTCTCTTGTCCTTTCTTATTCCTTCCATGTTACCTGGTATGACCAAGTTGTTTATTATTAGTTATGGGAAGGTCAGTGTATCGATAGTAGAGGACGCGCCTCGGTCTATGACGTCCCATTCTCCATCAATTCCTGTCTCCTCTTGCTTCTGCCTTATGTCTTACTACTAAGATTACATTTCCACTATTCTTAGAATCCTTTGTTTCCCCTGAGACCCCGCAGTGACAATATGAGTACAAGGACCTGGGTCATTTAGGAGTCTGGGGAAACATGTCTCCATAGTGTCTGCAACACGGGTCACCTAAGGATATAGCTTCAATACTCCAAAAAAGTAACATGTCTCCCCTTTGTCTCTGTAATAAAGAATTTACCCCTTTGACACTTTTTCTCACAATTTTTTAAAAACATTTTTAAATTTAAAGGGGTACATTTTTTTTTTTTTTTATTAACTGGTGCCAGAAAGTTATTCAGATTTGTAAATCACTTCTATTAAATCTTAATCCTTCCAGTACTTATCAGCTGCTGTATGCTCCACAGGAAGTTCTTTTCTTTTATAGCAAACCTCTCCTGCTCTGGACAGTTCCTGACATGGACAGAGGTGTCAGCAGAGAGCACTGGAGTCAGACTGGAAAGAACTACACAACTTCCTCTGGAGCATACAGCAGCTGATAAGTACTGAAAGGATTAAGATTTTTAAATAGAAGTAATTTACAAATCTGTATAACTTTCTGGCACCAGTTGATTTAAAAAAAAATTTTTTTACCACCGAAGTACTCCTTTAAAGTTTTTTAAAAATGTTGTTGTTTTTTTTTTAAATTAACTGGTTACAGAAAATTAAACAGATTTGTAAATTACTTCTATTTAAAAATCTTCTTCCAGTACTTATCAGCTGCTGTATGCTTCAGAGGAAGTTCTTTTCTTTTTGAATTTCTTTTCTGTCTGATGTGATGACAGTTCTTTCTGCTGACTCCTCTGTCTGTTTCAGATCCAGAGCAGGATAGGTTTGCGATGGGTATTTTCTACTGCTCTGGACAGTTCCTAACATGGACAGAGGTGACAGCAGAGAGCACTGTGGTCAGACAGAAAATAAATTTTTCGCCCCATTTTAAGGGTTTAAACCATCAGAGTTACCCAACAAGGAGCAGAGGCCTGGGACTGAGTGGTTTAGGCAGACATCTAGTCTGAGAACTGAACATTTTTCCATGGTCTGGTTTGGAGTCTGAATTAAATTATGGGTCTGGGGTCTGAAAAAATTTGAGGTCTAAATGTTTGATATGGGGTCCTGCATTATCTAGATTTGCTTGAAAAAGGACAGCAAGGGCAGCTCCAAATTTCCCCAGAAAGTTGTTTCTTGCATGCAGGGCCAGTTTTAGGCTTAGCGTGGCCCTAGGCAGAATCAAAAGAGGGGCCCCAAAAGTCGTAATAGTGCACTAACCAGATTTGAACATTTTTGGTCACTTCAAATACTATAAAAAATATCTAAAAAGCAATTGAAAAGTCCCATCAAAACAAAAATGGTAACGATAAAAACTACAAATCACAGCGCAAAAAAATGACCCTCATACATCCCCATATACAGAAAAATAAGAATTATAGGGATCAGAATAGTACAATTTTATATTATTGTATAGTCCCCCACATTAGGTGCAGTATACAGTAGTTTCCCAACATTAGGTGCAGTATACAGTAGTCCCCCCACTTTAGGTGCAGTATAGTTCTCCCCATTAGATGCAGTATAGTTCTCCACATTAGGTGCAGTATACAGTAGTCCCCCACATTAGGGGCAGTATACAGTAGTCCCCCCACATTAGGGGCAGTATACAGTAGTCCCCCCCACATTAGGGGCAGTATACAGTAGTCCCCCCCCCCACATTAGGGGCAGTATACAGTAGTCCCCCCACATTAGGGGCAGTATACAGTAGTCCCCCCCACATTAGGGGCAGTATACAGTAGTCCTCCCCCCACATTAGGGGCAGTATACAGTAGTCCCCCCCCCCCCCACATTAGGTGCAGTATACAGTGCCCCCCCCCCCACATTAGGTGCAGTATACAGTAGTCCCCCCCACATTAGGTGCAATATACAGTAGTCTCCCCCCACATTAGGTGCAGTATACAGTAGTCTCCCCCCACATTAGGTGCAGTATACAGTAGTCCCCCCCCCCACATTAGGTGCAGTATACAGTAGTCCCCCCTGCATTAGGTGCAGTATACAGTAGTCCCCCCCCTCACATTAGGTGCAGTATACAGTAGTCCCCCCACATTAGGTGCAGTATACAGTAGTCCCCCCACATTAGGTGCAGTATACAGTAGTCCCCCCACATTAGGTGAGGTATACAGTAGTCCCCCCACATTAGGTGCAGTATACAGTAGTCCCCCACATTAGGTGCAGTATACAGTAGTCCCCCACATTAGGTGCAGTATAGTTCCCCCACATTAGGTGCAGTATACAGTAGTCCCCCCACATTAGGTGCAGTATACAGTAGTCCCCCACATTAGGTGCAGTATAGTTCCCCCACATTAGGTGCAGTATACAGTAGTCCCCCACATTAGATGCAGTATAGTTCTCCACATTAGGTGCAGTATACAGTAGTCCCCCCACATTAGGTGCAGTATACAGTAGTCCCCCACATTAGGTGCAGTATAGTTCCCCCACATTAGGTGCAGTATACAGTAGTCCCCCACATTAGATGCAGTATAGTTCTCCACATTAGGTGCAGTATACAGTAGTCCCCCCACATTAGGTGCAGTATACAGTAGTCCCCCACATTAGGTGCAGTATAGTCCCCCCACATTAGGTGCAGTATACAGTAGTCCCCCACATTAGGTGCAGTATAGTTCCCCCACATTAGGTGCAGTATACTGTAGTCCCCCACATTAGATGCAGTATAGTTCTCCACATTAGGTGCAGTATACAGTAGTCCCCCCACATTAGGTGCAGTATACAGTAGTCCCCCACATTAGGTGCAGTATAGTCCCCCAACATTAGGTGCAGTATACAGTAGTCCCCCACATTAGGTGCAGTACAGTTCCCCCACATTAGGTGCAGTATGTTCCCCCACAGACATACAGCATTCAGCCATATACAGTGTATGGCTGGAGGCTGTATGCCTGTTTACTGCCCCACTTGAGTATTCCGACCACCGATCCGGGATCACGATCTACTGTTATGGCCTATGGGCCATAGCAGTAGGTCCCGGGAGCGGTGGTCGGAACACTGAAGATGACCGCAGGTCACTTACCATACCCGCGCGTCCTTCTCACTGCTCCGCTCAGCCATACTGTTGCTATGGGCGCACGCACGGGATGTGACGTCCCTGCGTGCACTTCCTCCCAGCGGCCCCTGCGTTTTTAAAGTTAACGCAGGGCCACTATGAGGTAAACGGGGCATCCTTGTGTCCTGAAAAGATTTTTCGGGACACAGGGATGTCCCGAATGTGACGGGGGGCCCCGGTGGGCACGAGGCCTGGAGTTGGTCACTGTTTTAAAGTGGCCGCGGCCGGGCTGTGGCCACTTTAAAACAGTTGCCCCGCCGTACTGACCAGCCGGCAGGGGGCCCCCTGGGGGATGGGGGCCCTAGGCAATTGCCTGGTTTGCCCCTAACGCCGGTCCTGCTTGCATTGAGGGGGCGGGGCGTGACGTCATGTGGGGACGGGGCGTGACGTCATGTGGGGGCAGGGCTATGACGCCACGAGCTGCCGGCTCCAGCGTTCGGAACAGTTTGTTCCAAACGCTGAGCAGCGGAGTACCCCTTTTAATAGTACCAGGATCCATGTACATGTGGAGACACAGCAGGTAGGATAAGATGAGGATGTTGGTTTGACAAAACATAAGTACAATAAAATGATCAGACGCATGTTATTTGTGAGTAGGTGTAGCCGTGTCCTGATTACTAATAACCGGGTGTGCACCGTACCATAATAACACCATATGCTTTCCTTATCTGCATATACAAATAAGTACAGACGTATTACAGCGGAGAACAACAAGTCCATCCCATCTGCACATGGCTGCTGCCAACCCTTTTATTATACGGCTGCTGTCTATTCCAGGCTCCATCTGACTGCAGACTGATCCACGTGATATCAACAGTCAAGAGCCAACAAGCTAAGTGCCTATAATATCTGCAGACAAAAACCATTTTGGGGGTCATTTAACCCTTCTCCTGTCATGAAATATGCCAATATACTGTTTGGCGATCCAGGGCGCCCGGATGTACACAATGGACAGAGCAGAAAGCCTCAGCTCCATACACTGTCTAGTGGCTGTGCCAGGTACTGCAGTTCAGCTCCCATTCACTGTAATGTGGGCTAAGCTGCAGTCCCTGACGCAGCCACTAGACAGTGTATGGAGTCAAAGCTTCCTAAATTATGTACATCCAGGCTTTCCAAACAACTGATCCGTGGGGGTGCTAGGATAGCCACTTAAAGGGGTACTCCGGTGAATTTTTTTTTTTTTTTAATCAACTGGTGCCAGAAGGTTAAACAGATTTGTAAATTACTTCTCTTTAAAAATCTTAATCCCTCCAGTATTTATCAGCTGCTGTATGCTCCACAGGAAGTTATTTTCATTTAAATTTATTTTCTGTCTGACCACAGTGCTCTCTGTTGACACCTCTGTCTGTCTCAGGAACTGTCCGGAGCAGGAGAGGTTTGCTATTGGGGATTTGCTCCTTTTCTGCATAGTTCCTGACATGGACAAAGGTGTCAGCAGAGACCACTGTGTTCAGACAGAAAATTAATTCAAAAAGAAAAGAAGTTCCTCTGAAGCATACAGCAGCTGATAAGTACTGGAAGGATTAAGATTTTTTTTAATAGAAGTAATTTACAAATCTGTTTAACTTTCTGGCATCAATTGATTACATATATATATATTTTTTTTTATACTGGAGTGCCCCTTTAATCAATTATCCTGGGAAAACTTGTTTAAGCCCCTTTATAGAAACACAACTCCTTAAAGCAACTGTCAGATCACAGAAAAAATAATGCTTCTATATATTGCTTAGGTCATGCAGATACTTTACATGTCTCTTTTATGTGTCTAGCTTCTGTATTTAGCTCACATATCGCTCTGTTCTGCTGCTCACTCATTGTGACATCCACTGCTCAGAAGGGGCGTGACCAAGGCAACCACTGAGCTCGCCCTTACTCACCATGCACTTCCTCACTGAGTCTGCTGTGCTGGGTCTCTTCATCCAATCACCGCAGGTTGCTCTGTAACCCCCTTCTCTCTGTTATCATGCTACAGTCTGATAGGGGAAGGCAGGGGACAGGGGTGATAACAGAGGAGTGCTAGTCCCACCCTCACTTCCTGGACTTTGTCCCAGCCTGTGCTTCACCTGGGACAAAGATGATGCTGCAGATGGACAGGATTATGTTCTGGATGGTATGGGGACCCCTAGTGGTCTATTTTTATAAGCCATTTGTGGTGTTGGGGTGCGATGTGAGGTGTAGGGGAATATGTTTCCCAGGGGTAGATGGTGTTAACCCTTAGTGTTCGTGACACCAGTGCATGGTTTGCCTATCTAGCCACCCGAAGATAGCACCGCTAGTCCTAGGTTAGGCATGGCAAATAATAGTCCAAGCCCAGATTAAGGTTAACAGTAGCTTTTACTGAGGTAGACAGATGTTACAGTATATACATCTAGGCCAGGATCCCAGGGAGGTGACCAGTAACACAAGGAACCTCGCAGCTTGCTGGGACTTGCAGTGACTTGGACAAACTTTAGGACAGCCACACTGACTATAACTGACTTGACTGAAGATAGTGACAGCAGACAGAGATGACTTGACTTACTGACTTGTGGCTGCAATTTATGTTGAGCCCTCCAGGTGTGCTGGACACTGACCCTGAGACGACTGGACTGGACTTGACCTCAGGATCTAAGAGCGAAGAAAGAGAGAGATTGTAGTCCCTCCCCCTCTTATAAAGGGGGGCTGAGCAAGGAGCCCATAGGCTAGCTGTGGGTCATCTGGTCACCTGGTGCTCTCTGGGTAACAAAACATAGGACTTAAACATGTGACAACCATTATCATGTGACTAACAATCATGTGACCATATCAAAGGTCCTTTACACTAAATATACAACCTATACACAATATAGGGGAACACTTCAGGAGAGCCCTGAGGATGTACAGGGACTCAACCTGACAGGACTGTAGGAGCATATCCCGTACTGAGACATCACACATGATTTCTATAAAAGGAGATAACATTTTTATGAAGTATATTAGAAAGGTTAAAATTCACCTGTCATTATCAAAAACTTTATATATAATGTAGAAAATACCATTATATGTATATTTGTAATATACATTGGTTAAAAAATGTGTATATTTTAGTCCCGACAGCTATTGTCTGTGTGTCTCTGTGAGGAGACCAAATACAGGAAGTGAGGGTGGACAAGCAGGGCTCTGTACACTGAGGACAAGCAGGGCTCGGAACACTAAGGACAAGCAGGGCTCTGTACACTGAGGACAAGCAGGGCTCTGTACACTGAGGACAAGCAGGGCTCTGTACACTGAGGACAAGCGGGGCTCTGTACACTGAGGACAAGCGGGGCTCTGTACACTGAGGACAAGCGGGGCTCTGTACACTGAGGACAAGCGGGGCTCTGTACACTGAGGACAAGCGGGGCTCTGTACACTGAGGACAAGCGGGGCTCTGTACACTGAGGACAAGCGGGGCTCTGTACACTGAGGACAAGCGGGGCTCTGTACACCGAGGACATGCAGGGCTCTGTACACTGAGGACATGCAGGGCTTGGAACACTAAGGACAAGCAGGGCTCTGTACACTGAGGACAAGCAGGGCTCTGTACACTGAGGACAAGCAGGGCTCTGTACACTAAGGACAAGCTGGGCTCTGTACACTGAGGACAAGCAGGGCTCTGTACACTGAGGACAAGCGGGGCTCTGTACACTGAGGACAAGCAGGGCTCTGTACACTGAGGACAAGCAGGGCTCTGTACACTGAGGACAAGCGGGGCCCTGTACACTGAGGACAAGCGGGGCCCTGTACACTGAGGACAAGCAGGGCTCTGTACACTGAGGACAAGCAGGGCTCTGTACACTGAGGACAAGCGGGGCTCTGTACACTGAGGACAAGCAGGGCTCTGTACACTAAGGACAAGCAGGTCTCTGTACACTGAGGACAAGCAGGGCTCTGTACACTGAGGACAAGCGGGGCACTGTACACTGAGGACAAGCAGGGCTCTGTACACTGAGGACAAGCAGGGCTCTGTACACTGAGGACAAGCGGGGCCCTGTACACTGAGGACAAGCAGGGCTCTGTACAGTTATCCCTCAACTTACAATGGCCTCAACATACAATAGTTTCAACATACAATGGTCTTTTCTGGACCATCGTAAGTTGAAACCAGACTCAACATACAATGTTATGGACAGTCCAGATCTGTGAAACATGTCAATGAACTGACCAATCAGAATGGACATTCACTGGTAAAACTACTGTATTACTGAAGCGTATGCACTGACTGGTGTCTGGTAGTGCCCCCTACAGTACAGGGAGGTATTACATGTTCTGTACTACTCTTTACCTGTATTACTGAAGTGTATGCACTGACTGGTGTCTGGTAGCGCCCCCTACAGTACAGGGTGGTATTACATGTTCTGTACTCTTTACCTGTACCAGGGTTATCTGCTCCTTTGGACATCAGGTGAGGGCGGCTCCATGTTACTTTTTTAGGACATTGCGTGCACTGTACAGGACCCCGAAGAAGCTCCTGTCCTCTACATAGACCAGTGCTTCCAAAGCAGGGTGCCCCCAGCTGTTGCAAAACTACAACTCCCAGCATGCCCGGACAGCCTTTGGCTGTCCGGGCATGCTGGGAGTAGTAGTTTTGCAACAGCTGGAGGCTCCCTGCTTGGGAAACACTGACATAGACAGTGATTTACAGCTCCCAGCAGATCTTTCTTACTTTTATATGTAAGGACTTGTTATGTCTTTATTAGTTATCTACTTATTTTTCTTTAATTCTCACTTTTTTCCTATTTTTGGATGACATTTTGGTGCCTTTAGAACCAAGTACCAGGTTTCCATAGAGTTATGGTCTCAACATACAATGGTTTCAACATACAATGGTCGTCCTGGAACCAATTAATATTGTAACTTGAGGGACCACTGTACACTGAGGACAAGCGGGGCTCTGTACACTGAGGACAAGCGGGGCTCTGTACACTGAGGACAAGCGGGGCTCTGTACAGTGAGGACAAGCGGGGCTCTGTACACTGAGGACAAGCGGGGCTCTGTACACTGAGGACAAGCGGGGCTCTGTACACTGAGGACAAGCAGCAGCTGCCAGCACCCACAGTCAACAGTATCCTTTCCATTTTGCCAACACCGCAATATATTATTCATGTCCTGTTCATCAGTGTTGCTGTATACTGTGCGTTTATCTATTTGTTATCATTCTACAGCAGTGGTCTCCAAATTGTGGACCTCCAGCTGTTGCAAAACTACAACTCCTAGCATGGCCTGGACCGCCAACGGCTGTTGGGATGTTGCACTTTTGCAACAGCTGGAGGTCCACAATTTGGAGACCTAGGTCCTACAGTGTACACTGATCTATCCATTACCTTCCCTGGATGACATCATTACAGCAGCCATCTGCATGTAGTCAATAGATTAATGGCGACATCTAGTGTTCATTTTTATGTATTACATGCACAGCACAAAAAAAAAAAAATCAAATCTATTATTTTCAGGGTATTCTGATTTCACCTGTAATCATTACGTGAAAAGTTCTGGAATTTTATGTCCAAAATGTATCAATCAAAGATCACCTTATCATATTTCCACCTGTCAACGCTTCATCATGCACATTTACATTATGACAGTGTTTCCCAACCAGTGTGCCTCCAGCTGTTGCAAAACTACAACTCCCAGCATGCCCGGACAGCCAAAGGCTGGAGGCACCCTGGTTGGGAAACACTGCATTATGGCAATTAGGTATGACTCCCCCCACTTTGCCATGAGGAGCCGAAGCATCTCCATAATAAATTGTCCGGTGCATGAACAAACCCCCATAGCAAACCTCTACTGCTCTGGACAGTTCCGTGGCAGCAGAGAGCAACATGGTCAGACTGGAAAGAACTACACAACTTCCTGTGGAGCATACAGCATCTGATACTAGAAAGTACTGGAAAGGTTAAGATTTTTTATATAGAATTCATTTACAAGTCTATATAACTTTTTGGCACCAGTTGATTTATAAAAAAAAATTTACACCAGAGTATTCCTTTAACCCCTTAAGGACGAAGGGCGTATGGGTACGCCCTTGCGTCCTGGTACTTAAGGATCAGGGCATAACTGTATGCCCTGGTCCGGATACCGGTGTTTAAAGCACACCCATGGGCTGGGTATGCTTCAAACCCGAGCTGAGCATGCTATCAGCAGCCAGGACCCAGGGTTATTGCCGGGCATCACCAATCAGGCCGATGCCCCGCATTAACCCTTTGATTGCGGTGTCTAAAATGAAAGTAAAATGATCCCGGCAGCTCAGCAGAGCTGATCGGGACAATCACGATGACATCACAATGTCCCGATCAGCTGAGAGGATGGCGGGAGGGCCCTTACCTGCCTCCTTGCCGTCCGATAGGTGATCCTCCGCTGCCTCCAGCCTACGCAGGCTAGAGCAGTAGAGCACTGATAACACTGATCAATGCTGAGTCAAAGCTCAGCATTGAACAGTGTATGCTATCCCAAGATGATTGCAAGTTATAGCCCCCAATGGTGGCTAAAAAAAAAAAAGTAATATGTGTAATAACAAAGTTAATAAATGTGAATAAGCCCCTCCCCTTTTGAAAGTTTGACTTATACCCCATTTCCCATTTTCAAAATAAAATAATGTAATCAAAAATAAACATATGTGGTATCACCACGTGCGGAAATGTCCAAACTAATAAAATATAAGGTTAGTTAAACCGCACGGTCGATGGTGTAAATTGTGCATTTTTGGTCACTTCATATACCATACAAAATATACAGTGGTCTCCAAACTGTAGCCCTCCAGATGTTGCAAAACTATAATTCCCAGCATGCCCAGACAGTCAGGGATGCTGGGCAGTGTAGTTCTGTAATATCTGGACCTTCAGATCTTGCAGAACTACAACTCCCAGCATGCCTGGACAGTCTGGGCATGCTTGGAGTTGTATTTTTGCAACATCTGGAAGGCTACCGTTTAGAGACCACTACTTAGCGGTCTCCAAACTGTTCTTCCCCAGTTGTTGCATAACTACAAGTCATAGCATGCCTTTCGGCTGTCAGTGCATGCTGTGAGTTGTAGTTTTGCAACAGCTGGAGGCACACGGGTTGGAATCACTGAGCTAGAGTCTGTTTTCCAACTCAGTGGTTCCCCACCAGTGTGCCCACAGCTGTTGCAAAACTACAACTCCCAGCATGTACGGTCTGTCAGTGCATTCTGGGAGTTGTAGTTTTGCAACAGCTGAAGATTTGTTTCCCCCCCCCCCCCCCCCCCCCATGTGAATGTACAGGGTGCATTCATACGGGGAGAGGGTTTACAGTGGGTTTCCTTCTACAAGTTTGGATTGTGGCAAATATTCTCAAAATACTAGCGGAAAACTCACTGTGAACCCCCGTCTGTGTGAATGTAACCTAAAAACACTACACTACACTAACACTAAATAAAAAGTAAAACACCACATGTACACATCCCCCCCCCCCCCCCCCCCCAATGAAAATTAAAAACAACTCTGTCCAGGCATGCTGGGAGTTTTGCAACAGCTGGAGGTACCCTGTTTGGGAAACACTGCCATAGGGTTTTGGTGGAGACAAGCCCCATCCTTGTATCCGGCTCCGCCCCTATTGCAAATTCCTAATTTAGGCCTCAAATGCGCATGGCGCACTCTCACTTCAGAGCCCTGTCATATTTCAAGGAAACAGTTAAGGGCCACATATGGGGTTTTTCCATACTCGGGAGAAATTGCGTTACAAATTTTGGGGGGCTACACCAGTATGTTAGTGTAAAAAAAAAAATTGCGCTAACATGTTGCTGTTGCCCCATACTTTTCATTTTCGCAAAAGGTAAAAAGAAAAAATGACCCCCAAAATTTGTAACACAATTTCTCCTGAGTACAGAAATACCCCATATGTGAACGTAAAATGCTCTACGGGCGCACAACAAGGCTCAGGAGTGAGAGCGCACCATGTACATTTGAGGCCTAAATTGGTGATTTGCACAGGGGTGGCTGATAGGTACAGCGGTTCTGACATAAATGCAAAAAATAAAAATAAAACACCCACATGTGACCTCATTTTGGAAACTACACCCCTCACAGAACATAACAAGGGGTATAGTGAGCCTTAACACCCCACAGGTCTTTACGAATTTTCATTAAAGTTGGATGTGAAAATTAAAAATTTGTTACTAAGAAAAAAGCCTCCCAAAATTTGTAACACCTTACCTTACAGTATGTAAATACCTCATATGTGAATGTAAAGTGCTTTACGGGTGCACTACAATGCTCAGAAGAGAAGGAGCAACATTAAGTTTTTGGAGAGAGAATTAGGCTGGAATTGAAGGCCATGTGCGTTAACAAAGCCTCCATGCTGCCAGAATAATGGACCCCCCCCACATGTGACCCCATTTTGGAAACTACACCCCTCACAGAATGTAACAAGGGGTACAGTGAGCATTTATGCCCCACTGGCATTTGACAGATTTTTGGAACAGTGGTCCGTAAAAATGAAAAATGTAATTTTTAATTTGCACAGCCCACTGTTCCAAAGATCTGTTAAACGCCAGTGGGGCATAAATGCTCACTGTACCCCTTGTTACATTCTGTGAGGGGTGTAGTTTCCAAAATGGTGTCACATATGGGGGGGCAGCATGGGGGCTTTGTAAACGCACATGGCTCCCGACTTCCATTCCAACCACATTCTCTCTCCAAAAGCCCAATAGCGCTCCTTCTCTTCTGAGCATTGTAGTTCACCCGCAGAGCACTTTACATCCATATATGAGGTATTAACATACTCAGAAGAAATTAGGTTACATATTTTTGGGGGCTTTTTCTCCTATTACCCCTTGTGAAAATGAAAAATTTGGGCTAACATAAACATAAGTTCCCTTGTTATGTTCCTTGAGGGGTGTAGTTTCCAAAATGGTATGCCATGTGGGGTGTTTTTTGCTGTTCTGGAACCATAGGGGATTCCTAAATGTGACATACCCCCAAAAACCATTTCCTTACTCGCGAGAAATGGGGTTACAAATTTTGGGGTAACACCAGCATTTTAGTGTTAAAAATAACATTTTTCATTTTCACGCCCCACTTTAACAAAAGTTCGTCAATCACCTGTGGGCTAAAACGACTCAATTTACCCTTGTTATGTTCTTTGAGGGGTGTAGTTTCCAAAATAGTATGCCATGTGTTTTTTTTTTTTTACTGGTCTGACATCATGGGAGCTTCCTAAATGCGACATGCCCCCCAAAAACCATTTCAGCAAAATTCGCTCTTCAAAATCCCATTGTCGCTCCTTCCCTTCTGATCCATCTAGTGCACCCGCAGAGCACTTTACACCCACAAGGTATTTCCTTACTTGAGAGAAAATGAATTACACGTTTTAGGGGGTCTTTTTTACCTTTAACCCCTTGTAAAAATAAAAAAAAATGGGGCTACAATAACAGGTCAGTGTAAAAAATGGAGATTTAGATTTTTATTTTGCTGCTATTCCTGTGAAACACCTAAAGGGTTAACAAACTTTTTGAATGTAATTTTGAATACATTGAGGGGTGCAGTTTTCATAATAGGGTCCATCATAGGGGATATCCAACATAAAGACCCTCAAATTCACTTCTAAACTGAACTGGTCCTTGAAAAATTCTGATTTTGAAATTTTCGTGAAAAATTGGAAAATTGCTGCTATGCTTTGAAGTCCTCTGATGTCTTTAAAAAGTAAAAACATGTCAACTTTATGATGCAAACATAAAGCAGACATATTGTATATGTGAATCAATATATAATTTATTTGACATGTCCCCTTTCCTTACAAGCAGAGAGCTTCAAAGTTAGAAAAATGCTAAATTTTCCAATTTTTCCTGAAATTTTCCAATATTTCACCAAGAAATGATGCAAGTATCCACCAAAATTTACCACTAACATAAAGTAGAATAGGTCACGAAAAAACAATCTCAGAATCAAATTTATAAGTTATTAATGCATACAGTGGTGATAGAGGTCAGATTTGAAAAAAATGCTCCCATCCTTAGGGTTATAATGGGCTCCATCCCCAAGGGGTTAAAGGGGTACTCCGCTGCTCAGCGTTTGGAACAAACTGTTACGAATGCTGGAGCCGGCGCCGGGAGCTCGTAACGTCATAGCCCCACCCCCTCATGACAGCCGTCACACCCTCTCCCATAGACTTTCATTGAGGGGGTGGGGCATGACATCATGAGGGGGCGGGGCTATGACCTAACAATCTTCTGGTGCCGGCATCATGCACTACAGGCTCCAGCTGCTATTAGCCATTAATGTCATTAATATATGTCTGCCATTAACCCCTCAGATGCTGTGATGAATTCCGTGATCAATGCACATGTTTAATGGATGATCGGATCGCCCGCGGCGTTGCCACGGGGATCTTATCATCTTAAATGGCGGACGGAGGTCCCCTCACCTGCCTCCGTCCGTCTCCTGGGGTCTTCTGCTCTGATCTGAGATCGAGCAGACCAGAGCAGAAGATGGCAGATAACACTGATCAGTGCTATGCCCTATGCATAGCACTGAACAGTATTAGCAATCAAATGATTGCTATAAATAGCCCCCTATGGGGACTATTAAAGTGTAAAAAAAATGTTAAAAAAAAATTATTAAAATGTGAAAAATCCCCTCGCCCAATAAAAATTTTAAAATGTTCCCTTTTTCCCATTTTACCCCCAATAAGCATAAACATAAATAAAGTAATAAACATGTTTGGTATCGCCGTGTGCGTAAATGTCCGAACTATCAAAATATAGTTTTAATGATCCTGTACGGTGAACGGCGTAAACTTAAAAAAAAGAAAGCCCAAAATTGCTGCTTTTTTTGTCACATCATATTCCAAAAATTTTTTATAAAAATGTATTAGAAGTTTTATATACTCAGATGTGGTATCAATAAAAAAGTACAGATCATGACAAAAAATAAAAAGAGTCCTCATACCGCCCCATATACGGAAAAATGAAAAAGTTATATGTCATCAAAATAGAGGGATTTTAAACGTACAATACATATGGTACAATAATAGAAAAGCATGTTATCGTGGGTATCATTTTAATCATATTGACCCACAGAATAAAGAACACATGTCATTTTTACCATAAAATGTACAGCGTGAAAATGAAACCTTCCAAAATTAGCAAAATTGTTGTTTTGATAAAAATTTCCTCACTAAAAAAAATTTTTGGTGGGGGTTTGTTGTACATTTTATGGTAAAATGAGAGGTGTCATTACAAAATACAATTGGTCACACTAAAAACAAGCCCTTATATGGGTCTGTAGATGGAAATATAAAAGAGATTTTCGAAGGCGAAAAGGAAAAAACGAAAACGCAAAAATAAAATTGGCCTGGTCCTTAAGGTCAAAATGGGCTTGGTCCTTAAGGGGTTAATTAAAAAAAAAACTATTAACCTGTTGGGGATGGAGGGCATCATAGCGGGTCGGACATAGACCTAGCAATGGCCGGGACCCGTGGCACCGCGATCAGATCTGTGATCAGTTATTAACCCTTTAGACACGACGTTCAAAGTTGATCGCAGCATCTAAGGTGAAAGTACACTAATGCCGGTTAGCTCAGGGCACTGTCCGGGATTGCCGCGGCAAAATTGCTGCATCCCAAACAGCTGTAGGACAGCTGGAAGATCCCCTACCTTCCTCTTCGCTGTCCGATCGCCAAATGACTGCTCAGTGCCTGAGATCCAGGCATGAGCAGTCAAGTGGCAGAATCATTGATCAATGGTTTCCTATGAGAAACCATTGATCAATGTAAAAGATCAGTGTGCAGTGTTATAGTCCCCTATGGGATAACAATGATCAATGTAAAAGATCAGTGTGTGCAGTGTTATAGCCCCCTATGGGAGCTATAACATTGCAAAAAAAAAGAAGTGAAAAAAAAAGTTAAAGGGGTACTCCGGTGCTTAGACATCTTACCCCCTATCCAAAGGATAGGGGATAAGATGTCTGATCGTGGGGGTCCCCAGCGGCAGGACCCCCGCGATCAGGCATCTTATCCCCTATCCTTTGGATAGGGGGTAAGATGTCTAAGCACCGGAGTACCCCTTTAACCCCTTAAGGACCAGGCCATTTTACACCTCAGGACCAGAGCGTTTTTTGAACATCTGACCACTGTCACTTTAAACATTAATAACTCTGGAATGCTTTTAGTTATCATTCTGATTCTGGATTGTTTTTTCGTGACATATTCTACTTTAACATGGTGGAAATTTTTTGTGGTAACTTGCTTCCTTTCTTGGTGAAAAAGCCCCAAATTTGATGAAAAAATTTAAAATTTTACATTTTTCTAACTTTGAAGCTCTCTGCTTGTAAGGAAAATGGATATTCCAAATAAAAATAATTTTCATACACATATACAATATGTCTACTTTATGTTTGCATCATAAAATTGACATGTTTTTACTTTTGGAAGACACCAGAGGGCTTCAAAGTTCAGCAGCAATTTTCCAATTTTTCACAAAATTTTCAAACTCACAATTTTTCAGGGACCAGTTCAGGTTTGAAGTGGATTTGAAGGGTCTTCATATTAGAAATACCCCATAAAAGGCCCCATTATAAAAACTACACCCCCCAAAGTATTCAAAATGACATTCAGTCAGCGTTTTAACCCTTTAGGTGTTTCACAGGAATAGCAGCAAAGTGAAGGAGTAAATTCACAATCTTCATTTTTACACTTGCATATTTTTGTAGACCCAATTTTTGAATTTTTACAAGGGGTAAAAGGAGAAAATTTATACTTGTATTTGTAGCCCAATTTCTCTCAAGTAAACACATACCTCATATGTCTACGTAAAGTGTTCGGTGGGCGCAGTAGAGGGCTCAGAAGCGAAAGGAGGGACAAGGGGATTTTGGAGAGTACGTTTTTCTGAAATGGTTTTTGGGGGGCATGTTGCATTTAAGAAGCCCCTATTGTGCCAGAACAGCAAAAAAAAAAAAAAAAAAAGACACATGCCATACCATTTTGGAAACTAGACCCCTTGAGGAACATAACAAGGAATTAAGTGAACCTTAATACCCCACAGGTGTATCACGACTTTTGAATATGTAAAAAAAAAAAAAATAATGTTTTCACTAAAATGTGTGTTTCCCCCCAAATTTCACATTTTTGCAAGGGTTAATAGCAGAAAATACCCCCCAAATTTTGTAACCCCATCTCTTCTGAGTATGGAGGTACCCCATAAGTTGACCTGAATTGCACTACGGGCAAACTACAATACTCAGAAGAGAAGGAGTTATATTTGGCTTTTTGAGAGCAAATTTTGGTCGGGGGGCATGTCGCATTTAGGAAGCCCCTATGGTGCCAGAACAGCAACAAAAATCAACATGGCATACCATTTTGGAAACTAGACCCCTTGAGGAACCTAACAAGGAATAAAGTGAGCCTTAACAACTTTTGCATATGTAAAAAAAAAAAAAATCACTAAAATGTGTGTTTCCCCCCAAATTTCACATTTTTGCAAGGGTTAATAGCAGAAAATACCCCCCAAAATTTATAACCCTATTTCTTCTGAGTATGAAAATACCCCATGTGTGGAAATCAAGTGCCCTTCGGTCGAACTACAATGCTCAGAAAAGGAGCAGCGCCATTGAGCTTTTGAAGAGGGAATTTGTTTGGAATGGTAGTCAGGGGCCATGTGCGTTTACAAAGCCCCCCGTTGTGCCAGAACAGTGGACCCCCCCCACATGTGACCCCATTTTGGAAACTACACCCCTCACAGAATTTAATAAGGGGTGCAGTGAGTGTTTACACCCCACTGGCATTTGACAGATCTTTGGAACAGTGGGCTGAGCAAATGAAAAATGTAATTTTTCACTGTCCACTGTTCCAAAAATCTGTCAGACACCTGTGGGGCGTAAATGCTCACTGCGCCCCTTATTACATTACGTGAGGGGTGTAGTTTCCAATATAGGGTCACATGTTGGGGGGTCCATTGTTCTGGCACTATGGGGGCTTTGTAAACACACGTGGCCTTCAATTCCGGACAAATTTTCTCTTCAATATCCCAATGGCGCTCCTTCTCTTCTGAGCATTGTAGTTCGCCCGCCGAGCACTTTACATCCGCATGTGGGGTATTTTCTTACTCAGAAGAAATGGGGTTACAAATTTTGGGAGGCATTTTTCCTATTTTTCCTTGTGAAAATGAAAAATTTTGGGTAACACCAGCATTTTAGTGAAAAAAAATAATTTTTTTCATTTTCCTATCCAACTTTAACGAAAAATGTTCAAACACCTGTGGGGTGTTAAGGCTCACTATACCCCTTGTTACATTCCGTGAGGGGTGTAGTTTCCAAAATAGGGTCACATGTGGGTATTTATTTTTTTGCGTTTATGTTAGAACCGCTGTAAAATTAGCCACCCCTGGGCAAATCACCAATTTAGGCTTCAAATGTACATAGTGCGCTCTCACTCCTGAGCCTTGTTGTGCGCCCGCAGAGCATTTTACGCCTACATCTGGGGTATTTCTGTACTCAGAAGAAATTGCGTTACAAATTTTGGGGGTCTTTTTTCCTTTTACCTCTTGTGAAAATAAAAAGTAAAGGGCAACACCAGCATGTTAGTGTAAAAAAAAAAATTTTTTACACTAACAGGCTGGTGTAGACCCCAACTTTTACTTTTCATAAGGGGTAAAAGGAGAAAAAGCTCCCCAAAATTTGTAGTGTAATTTCTCCCGAGTACGGAAATACCCCATATTTGGCCCTAAACTGTTTCCTTGAAATACGACAGGGCTCCAAAGTGAGAGAGCGCCATGCGCATTTGAGGACTAAATTAAGGATTGCATAGGGGTGGACATAGGGGTATTCTACGCCAGTGATTCCTAAACAGGGTGCCTCCAGCTTTGGCTAAACTCCCAGCATGCCTGGACAGTCAGTGGCTGTCCAGAAATGCTGGGAGTTGTTGTTTTGCAACAGCTGGAGGCTCTGTTTTGGAAACACTGCTGTAAAATACGTTTTTAATTTTTATTGGGGGGGGCAGTGTAAGGGGGTGTATATGTGTTTTACTCTTTATTATGTGTTAGTGTAGTGTTTTTAGGGTACATTCACACTGGCGGAGGTTTACAGTGAGTTCCCTGCTAGGAGTTTGCGCTGTGGCGAAAAATTTGCCGCAGCTCATACTTGAAGCAGAAAACTTACTGTAAGCCTGCCCGTGTGAATGTACCCTGTACATTCACAAGGGGGGGGGGGGGGCAAGCCTCCAGCTGTTTCAAAACTACAACTCCCAGCATGTACTGACAGACCGTGCATGCTGGGAGTTGTACTTTTGCAATAGCTGGAGGCACACTGGTTGGAAAACCTTCAGTTAGGTTCTGTTATCTATCTCAATATTTTCCGACCAGTGTGCCTCCAGCTGTTGCAAAACTACAACTCCCAGCATGTACTGATCACCGAAGGGCATGCTGGGAGATGTAGTTATGCAACAGCTGGAGGGATCGCAACTACATCTCCCAGCATGCTGGGATTTGCAGTTTTGCAACATCTGGAGAGCTACAGTATAGAGACCACTGCAAACTGTGGCCCTCCAGATGCTGCAAAACTACAAATCTCAGCATGCCCAGACAGCAAACAGTTGTGTGGGCATGCTAGGAGTTGTAGTTTTGCAAGATCTGGAGGGCTATAGTTCCGAGACTACCATATAGTGGTCTCAAACTGTAGCCCTCCAGCTGTTGCAAAACTACAACTCCCAGCATGCCCAAACAGCTGTCTGGGCATGCTGGGAGTTGTAGTTTTGCAACATCTGGAGTGCTACAGTATTGAGACCACTATATAGTGGTCTCGGACTGCAGCCCTCCAGATGTTGCTTGGCAACTTACCGGCTTCCGTCGGATCCAGGGAGCTTGCTGCACGAGATCGCAGCCTGTCACCCACAGCCTCCACAGATCGGTAAGTGGACTCCGGCGCCGGTCCTCTGTCGTTTCCCCGTCCTGCCCCGCCTATTGTGCGTGGGCAGGACGGGGAAAACGAAAGTTAACCCCCAGCCCCCGGTCTGCTATTGGTGGTCGCGTCTAGACCACCAATAGTAGGGATAGGAGGGGTGGCAGCCGTGCCACCTCACTCCTATCTCTTCAGGGGGATCGTAGGTGTCTTAGACACCCGCGATCCCCCTTATATTCCGGGTCACGATAGACCCGTAATGACCCGGAATCGGGCAAATCGCAAGTGTGAATTGCGCCAATCGCCGACAAGGTTGGGGTCTGATGATCTCCCTGGGCATTTGCGAGGGGTGCCTGCTGATAGATATCCGCAGTCACACCGGTCCGGTACGCCCTGGGTCCTTAAGTACCAGGGAGCAAAGGCATACCTGTACGCCCTTGGTCCTTAAGGAGTTAATAAAGATCATTTAACCCCTTCCTTAATAAAAGTATGAATCACCCCCCTTTTCCCATAAAAAAAAAAACTGTGTAAATAAAAATAAACATATGTGGTATCGTCGTGTGCAGAAATGTCCAAATTATAAAAATATATCAAAATATATCGTTAATTAAACTGCCCGATCAATGGCGCACGTGCAAAAAAAATTCCAAAGTACAAAATAGTGTATATTTGGTCACTTTTTATATCATGAAAAAATGAATAAAAAGCGATGAAAAAGTCTGATCAATACAAAAATGGTACCGCTAAAAACTTCAGATCATGGCGCAAAAAATTAGTCCTCATACCGCCCCGTACACGGAAAAATAAAAAAGTTATAGGGGTCAGAAGATGACAATTTTAAACGTATACATTTTCCTGCATGTAGTGTTTCAGAAGTACGACAAAATCAAACCTATATAAGTAGGGTATCATTTTAATTGTATGGACCTACAGAATAAAGAGAAGGTGTCATTTTTACCGAATAATGTACTGCGCAGAAACGGAAATCCCGAAAAGTTACAAAATGGCGTTTTTTCTTCAATTTTGTCACACAATGATTTTTTTCCCCATTTTGCCGTAGATTTTTTGGGTAAAATGACTGATGTCATTACAAAGTAGAATTGGTGGCGCAAAAAATAAGCCATAATATGGATTTTTAGGGTGCATTCCCACGTGGCGTATTTCGCTGCGTATTTGGTGCTGCGTATTTTCCTACCCATTGACTTCAACAGGGAAAATAAAATATGCAGCAGCAAATACGCAGCAAATATGCTGTGTGGGAACGTACCCTTAGGTGCAAAATTGAAAGGGTTATGATTTTTAAAAGGTGATGAGGAAAAAACGAAAGTGCAAAAAGAGAAAAACGCTCCATCCTTAAAGGACATCTGTAGCGTGATTAACACTTATCCCCTATCCACAGGATAGGGGATAAGTGTTTGATCGCGGGGTTCCGACCACTGGGACACCCTGTGATCTCCTGTACGGGGCCGCGGCTGTCCCGTACAGGGGGCGTGCCAGCCGCAGCATGACGTTGCAGTCGGCACGCCTCCTCCATACATCTCTATGGGAGAGGCGGGGAGGCAGCTTTTGTGCCTCCCCGTCTCCCCCATAGAAATGCATGGGGACGGGGAGGAGACGGGGTGTCACCGTCGACCTCTAGGTTGACGCTACGCGCCTTAGCGCTCACCATCCCAGCGGTTGGACCCCCCACAATCAAACACTTATCCCCTATCCTGTGGATAGGGGATAAGTGTCATACCGCTGCAGTTGTCCTTTAAGGGGTTAAGATCAAAATGGGCTTGATCCTTCGAGGTTATAAAACAAAAAAAATTATTAAAAAAAACCCTCATCATGTAACCTCTATGTTTACGCTGCTTGTTATATTAAAATAAAGTGGTAAAAAAAAAATACGTGTCCTCTATGAATATGTGAAATCTACTTATAAATAAAGGAGATTTATCAAAACCTGTCCAGAGGAAAAGTAGCTGAGTTGCCCATAGCAACCAATCAGATGGCTTCTTTCATTTTTCACAGGCCTTTTCAAAAATGAAAGAAGCGATCTGATTGGTTGCTATGGACAGCTCAGCAACTTTTCCTTTTGACAGGTTTTGACAAATGCTTTCCTAATTCCTAATTTGTGTGCCCTCTGCTTGTTATGTTAAAATAAAGTTGTTTTAAAAAAAAAATTTTTGCTCTTATCTCTATATTTGTCAATAAAGTTACAGTGAGGGAAAAAAAAAAAAAGAAGCAAAGCCTACGTGCATAGTTGTGACGTCTTACGTTTTCCCCGCCCCCCGTCAGAGTGCGTCGCGGGCGGGCTGTGACGCAGCGGCTGCCGTTTGGCAGGTGCGGAGAGCATGGAACTAGTATTGCAACACACCGGAGACGGCGGCGAGTAGCCCCGGGGAAGCCGGGGGGTGTTCTTCACCCACCGAGAAGACCCCGCAGCCTCCCCTAACCTCCAGCAGGGGGCGGCAGACGGGTATAGCCCATGGCGGCGCCTCAGTTACTGGTGCTGGGTCAGCGGGTCAGGGCTGTGCTGGATGTGGCCCTGCGGGTTCCTCCGGTCTTCATCATCGATGCCATCTTGAACTCCTCGCACGATCCCTCGGCCGGATATGTGTCCATATTGGTGCAGCTTGTCCTCCGGCTGCTGGGTAAGAGCCCGTATACAGCTGTGTGTATATATATGTATGTATACAGCTGTGTGTGTATGTATGTGTGTATATATATATATATATATATATATATATATATGTGTATATATGTACGTATATATGTGTGTGTGTGTATATATTTATGTACGTATATGTGTGTGTATATATATATATATGTGTGTGTATATATATGTGTGTGTGTGTGTATATATATATATATATATATATATATATATATGTGTTGTCACGTGATTTAAAGGGCCATTAGCGTTAATCTGCCCCCTAATACTCCTGTCAACCTGATCAATGTCTATTCCAGTGTTTCCTAACCAGTGTGCCTCCAGCTGTTGCAGAACTACAACTCCCAGCTTCATTGTAGCTCTAGAGCAGTCTTTCCCAACCAGGGTGCTTACAGTTGTTGCAAAACTACAACTCCCAGCATGCCCGGACAGCCTTCGGCTGTCCGGGCATGCTGAGAGTTGTAGTTTTGCAACAGCTGGAGGCACCATGGTTGGGAAACACTCGGTTAACCCCTAGTGGTAGAGCAGGTCCTCCCTTTTATATAGTAAGTAGCCAAGTTTGAGTGGGTAACTCACTTCTACTTACACCTCCCTCTTCCCTACAGGGACTTCCTGGCGGAGGTGCGCGGTGAGTGACGTCATCGTAAGCGCCGCGCAGGACGTCAGCGTCCCCTCATCCTGTGCGGCACATGCGATGACGTCACTCCCCGCGTGCACCTCCGCCAGGAAAGCTCGCTATAGGCCGAATCATGCAGCTGCGATCTATAGCAGTTTACTAGAGATGAGCGAACTTACAGTAGATTTGATTCGTCACAAACTTCTCGGCTCGGCAGTTGATATCTTATCCTGCATAAATTAGTTCAGCTTTCCGGTGCTCCGGTGGGCTGGAAAAGATGGATACAGTCCTAGGAGACTCTTTCCTAGGAATGTATTCACCTTTTCCAGCCCACCGGAGCACCGGAAAGCTGAACTAATTTATGCAGGATTAGTCATCAACTGCCGAGCCGAGAAGTTCGTGACGAATCGAATTTACTGTAAGTTCGCTCATCTCTACAGTTTACTGACGGGATAAGATAGTCATATGTGAATTCTTCTGGCATTTAGTGCTGTTTACCCAAAACTGGGCTAAATACCAGAAGAATTCACCCTCCCGACGGCTGGAACTGCATGTCCTGGGCGTCGGGCGATACAATTCCCACATCCCTGTATAGAGAGAGAGAGAGAGATATATAACACACACACTCATATATATATATTATATACACTCACACATATATACACATATATACACATATATATACATACACTCGCACAGATATATATATATACACACACATACATAAATAAATATATACACACACACACACATATTCATATACATATATACACACACTCATATACACATATATATACATAAACACTCACACACACTCATACACATATATATATATATATATATATATATACACACATATTCATATATACACACATATTCATATATATACACATATTCATTTACACATATACACACACTCATACACATATTCATATACACACACATTCATATATATATATATATATATATATATACAGCAACAGAAGAATATATATATACACACACACTCATATACACATATATACACACACACTCATACACATATATATATATACACACACACTCATATACACATATATATACATACACACTCACACACACTCATACACACATATATATATACACACACACTCATATACACATATATATATACATACACACTCACACACACACTCATACATATATATATATATACACACACACATATTCATATATATACACACACATATTCATATACACACTCATACACATATATACACACACACATATTCATATATATACACACACTCATTCATATATATACACACACTCATTCATATATATACACACTCATACACATATTCATATATATACACACATATTCATATATACACACTCACATTTATATATATATATATATATATATATATATATATATATACACTCACTAATATACACACATATATATATATATATATATATATATATATACACACACTCATATACACATGTGTGTATATATATATACACACACATATATATATATACATACATACAGTGTGTATTTTATAGTTACTGTTGGTGACTCAGCTTATTAGTTCGCAGTTCAGCAGAAGCGACAACAGGAAGTGCGGCCATGTTGGTCATGACCTTTTGCTTTACTGTCTCAGAGTATGGGTGCGTTCACACACCACAGATCGTCCGCAACTGGTTTTATTTAAATACATTTGAATTGTTTTGGCTCAGAAACGCTCGGCTTGTTCTGCAGTATATCAGCACAATGTGGAAATATCTGAGCCAAATTATTCAGAGTGGAATTCCTCTTGCAGAATCTGCGCTTAATGGGGTTGTCTGGCAAAAAGGGATAGAGGATACGATGTCTGATCACGGGGGGTTTGGTCTCAGGGACCCCTGGGCGGCACCCCGGCATTTGGAACATTTTTGTTCAGAATGCTGGGTTCGGGCAGCCGTGGTTGTGATGTCAAATTGAAAAGAGAACCTAAATTTTGCAAATTTTGTAAGGTTTTGTTTTCACGCCGTACAATTTACAGTAAAAATGACGTGTTCTTTATTCTTTGGGTCAATATGATTAAAATGATACCCATGATTATACACGTTTCTATTACTGTTGCGCTTAAAAAAAATCACAAACTGTTTAACCAAATTAGTACGTTTAAAGTCCCCCTATTTTGAAGACCTATAACTTTTAAATTTTTCCGTATAAGCGGCGGTATGAGAGCTCATTTTTTGCGCCGTGATCTGTACTTTTTATTGATACCATATTTGCTTATATAAAACTTTTTTAATACTTAATTTTTTTTTGGGAATAAAATGTTATAAAAAAAAAAAGCAGCGCTGTGGGCGATCCGATCATCCATTCAAAGTACCGCACTGCCGCAGATGCCGTGGTCTGTATTGATCACGGCATCTGAGGGGTTAATGGCGGACATCCGCGCGATCGCGGATGTCGGCCATTAGCCGGGACCTGCCATGTATGACGCGAGCACCGTTCCGATACTCGCGGTCATACACAGGATGTAAATGTACGTCCTGGTGCGGGAAGTCCCACCAAACCAGGACGTACATTTACGTCCGTGGTCGTTAAGGGTTTAAAATGCACGGAATATCGGTATAAGTTATCAGCTATCGGCCTGAAAGTTCACAGGTTATCGGTATCGGCTCTAAAAAATCAATAACGGTTGATCCCTACCGTACACCTTTCACACGTATAGAATAATTTTTTAGGGTCCACTTTCAGAAACCTGCTACGACAGGCCTGATAATCTACTAAGATTGAAGAGCATCTAGGTCCCGTACTGATTATGTCATCTGAGTGGGATTCAAGTGTGAGATTATGAAGCCTACTATTACAGAATGTATAGGCTTTATTGGCAAACATATATGTGAGCTAGGGAGAGCAAACGTAGATATCATCTCAGCCAGGAGTGTACCACCGACGATACTCCTTATTCATAAGGTCCCCAACCACTAAAATACCTCGGTCCTTCCAAAGGGAAAGTCAGGAGGAGGATCTCCCCTGCGGAAATTCAGGATGATGACATAAGGGCATCCTCTTAGGAGAGGAGAAAGGGAAGGCCTTCCTCATCTCCTTCCAAGAGAAGACAGTGGCCCTCATTTACTTAGAAAATCGGGTTGTAAGTCTATGTTGCTTTCTTACCCGACTGCTTTTTTCCCCTGGTATTTATAATTATTGTCGCATCCTGTTTGTCGCACGTGGGTTTTGTTGGTTTTGGTTTCCAACTCCTCTGAGTTGTCGGGGAAAAAATCCACAACAATTCAACAAATTTGGGTTGGAAACCTTTATAAATACATGGGAAAGCTCAGAAATGTCGGGTTATGCCCCTTTTTCGGATTTGGGAGAATCCTCATCGGGTCCGTCAGGAAAAAATGTCGTATCGTGTCGCAGACTGGCCAAAAGATGCGCCAAAAAAACCAGACAAAAGAAGTCGGGTTTAGAATAGTAAATGAGGGCCAATGTCGCATAACAAGAACGATCGCTTAATCATGGGGGAGGGGGCAGTTTGGGGTAGCCGGTATGCAGAAGGGCTACGAAGTCCCACTGTGCTGCCAGGTTCTGTTCTAGAAACACATTGGAATAGAAAGAGGAACCCAGCAGCCAATCAATTACATGCCGAAATAAGCAGACTAAGTTGGGTAGGTTAAGACCACCCTAAGTCTTGCCTGAGATCAATTTTTGCAGAGCAATGCGAGGGCACTTACCCTGCTAGATGAAGCGAGTAACCGCTGAATTGAGGTGTTTAAAATCATCATGTTCGAGTAGGATAGGAACGGTTTGGATGGGGTATAACAACAACCTGGGGAAGCTGATAATCTTCTGGGGATGACAACATTCCATGAGAGTTAATGGAAGTTTCTCCCATTGGCCCAATTCAGAAATTATTTTAGCCAGGAGGGGAGGAAAATTTAAGGGAATAGAGGGAATCGGGTGTTTTCCCAATCTTGATGCCTAAGTATTGGATGTGAGAGGACGCAACTGTGACGCCTAGATTCCCCGCCTCTTCAAGCCAGCACTGAGGTGACAAACCCAATGGCAAGACATGTTTATTTTATAGCCTGACAAGCCCCCAAAATAAAATAAAAATCCAGGACCTGAGGCACATCCCTAGCAGAGTGACTGAGATTTAAAAGAACGTCCTTGGCGAATGATATTTTTACTTCAGTGGAACCCACTTGAGTACAGGTCTGTACTCAGCAGATGTTGCGCTAAGTGCTCAATGGCCAGATCAAACAGAAGGGGCAAGAGTGGGCACCCCTGCCTAGTGCCGTTATGGAGAAGAAAGGGAGCTGACAAGACCGGAGGTTAATTTATCAAGGGGCCGGAGCATCACTACATCACGGCTCCACCCCTCGTGATGTCTAGGGGCGGAGTACCCCTTTAAGCTAACAATCGAGTTTACAAGTTTTTATAGCCTTAGCTGAATGGCAGCAGTTTTTCCAATGGTTTACAGCTTCAGTCTTGAACTATTGACCTTCCATTCCCTTCACTTATACAGGTGTCTCTAGTCCTGCAAAAAAAACATATTTCCTTAACCCCTTATCAGTGAGAGGCTAGGTTACCCATGGGTTCCCTGTAACAGCAGAACACAACACTATGGAAAGTATAAGTATTGCCGCTCCTAATTGTGTGACATATAGTAAAGCACATGAAAAGCTTCTTCACGGTCACTTAACGTGTTCGTTTTGCGGTTACGTGAGGCACTGCATGCATTGGTTTTTATTCTTATAGTAGAGAAGTCATTAATTATAACTTTTTGTGAATTGGGACATTTAAACTTGCTTTTTTAAATTTTTTTTATTCCAATCTAAATTTAGTAGGAGTCCCAGTTGGTGCATTGTTTGCCGACTCTGACTCCAGGTACCCAAAATTTCGTCCGACTCCATAGCCCTGGTGCTGATCAAGCAGAATTCATTTGGAAAATGAATGCAGCGATCTGATTGGCTTTCCCTCGTGGACCAGTTTTTCAGGTTCAGTTGTGATATCACCTGCCAGCATGTGGCTATAATCCAGTGATTATACTTTCCCCGGGGTAGTTTGCGATCACTTCTATAGTCCTCGGCCTCCGGTGTTGGGTTGTACTTTGCTCATTTAGCTTCTATAGGAAATATTGTACTTTGTGCTGGATTGGACATTGTGCTCATGTTCACCCTTTAACCCTGCACTATAGCCGTATCTCTTCAGCCTTTAAACCTTCCCATAGATATATATAGGTGTGTTTTCCATGCCACAGTCGGATGTCAGGACTTGACAAATTTGCTTTGAATTCAGGATTTATTTTTTTACAACCAGTATATTTTTATATTTTTGGCTGAGAGCTATAGTTTTGCTACCACTTCTGCATACTGTTGACTTTTTTTTGATACATTTTTTTTTTCTTTGACTTGATCAAAAATCATCAATCTTGGAGTTAGGAACTTTTTGCCATTTATACTGTTGATCATGTGATAATTCTGTGATAATTTTGGACAAATATGTAATTTTTTTTTACTTTTATTTAAATGGGCACATACATTGAACACATATACGAACATGAACACATACTAGTCCTGTTGTAGTTTTGTTAATACTAGGGGAGATGTGAGCAGACAGCATACTGAGGAAGGGGGCGGAGACCTGCACAGTGAGGCCACGCCCCCTCCCTTTGAGAGGAATTCAGACTAGTGAGCTAAATTAAAAGTGTAATAAAAAAATAAAGGTGCCAGACACAAAAATTTGATGTACATGGTCAGGATTAGGTACTGAGTGATATATTTAAAAAATGTTTTTTGTTGGATCAGATGGGTACACTTTAAAATAAAATAAAGGTCAAAGAGGTCATTTAAAATTTTTTTTTGGGGGGGGGGAATATTTTTTGTTTTTCTTTTTTCACATGGGAGCTCAGGGAGGACAGAAACCTCCCGTGCCGAAGGGGTGGCGGGAGGTGTAGCAGGAAGCAGGATGACAAGAGGTGCAGCAGGTAGGGCTGGTGGCGGGAGGTCTAGCAGGGAGGTCGGGATGTGCAGCAGGGAGGGTTGGTGGCGGGAGGTGCAGCAGGGAGGGTTGGTGGCGGGAGGTGCAGCAGGGAGGGTTGGTGGCGGGAGGTGCAGCAGGGAGGGTTGGTGGCGGGAGGTGCAGCAGGGAGGGCGGGTGGCGGGAGGTGCAGCAGGGAGGGCGGGAGGTGCAGCAGGGAGGGCGGGTGGCGGGAGGCGCAGCAGGGAGGGCGGGTGGCGGGAGGCGCAGCAGGGAGGGCGGGTGGCGGGAGGCGCAGCAGGGAGGGCGGGAGGCGCAGCAGGGAGGGCGGGTGGCGGGAGGCGCAGCAGGGAGGGCGGGTGGCGGGAGGCGCAGCAGGGAGGGCGGGTGGCGGGAGGCGCAGCAGGGAGGGCAGGTGGCGGGAGTGACAAGAGGTGCAGCAGGAGGGTGGTAGGTGCATGTTAAATGTTTTGATCATACAGTGTGTAGGTGTTCAGACCCCAACAAACCGCTAGATCTTTGTCTATGTAAGCAACACCATAGACTGCAAGTGACAGTATCCATTTTGGTGGGATCAGTTGACTGATGTGTATGAAGGCCGCTCATGGTAATGTATAATGCTATTGTTCTTAGTAAGATATAAACACCAACCACATGTGCCTGTTCACCCCTCTCCCCATTCAGAATGTGTATGCTTGGCCAGGCCGAGTGTACTTGTGGATGTGGGAGTGTTCAGTCAACAGCTGTCAAAAATATGTGACCAACCTTGAATGTACCTATTAGGGATCGACCGATTATCAGTATGGCCGATATTATCGGCCAATAATCACGATTTTGGGCATTATCGGTATCGGCAATTACCTTGCCGAAAATGCCCCGCACCGCGACCGCCACCCACCGCACCCCAGACCCACTGCACCGCACCCCCCACCGTGATGCTGGGCGGTTTACCGGTATGGATTTTTGCCTATACCGGTCGGGCTCCTCCCCCACCCTCCGAGTCAATAAAAAAATTAAACTAACCCATAATGGGGGTGGTCCGGGCCATCCATCCTTCCTTCCTGTAGTGTCCGGGGGCGTTCCGGGTGAAGAGTGAACCGGTCCGGGCTGTCCTTCTCCGGCGGTCATCTTCTCCACTCCGGGCAGGCTCCGGCCTAGTACGCTGCATAGACGCCGCTACGCTGTGACGTCAGGTGCGTCGCTGCGCACGGGCGTCACTGCGCAGCGGCGTCTATGCAGCGTACTAGGCCGGAGCCTGCCCGGAGTGGAGAAGATGACCGCCGGAGAAGGACAGCCCGGACCGGTTCACTCTTCACCCGGAACGCCCCCGGACACTACAGGAAGGATGGATGGGCCGGACCACCCTGACAGGTAGGGGGAGAGAAGCGGGTGGCGGCGGCCTATGGCCCCGCAAAAGCCACTGCAGATCATTGATTTAAAGCGCCCTTTAAATCAATGATCTGCAGCGGTGTCGCAGGGGGTTAAATAGCCGATAACTTATACCGGAATATCGGTATAAGTTATCGGCTATCGGCCCTAACCTTCACCGATTATCGGTATCGGCCCTAAAAAAACGATATCGGTCAATCCCTAGTACCTATTATTAAAATACAATTTTGATAGGTTGTCTGTTCTAGATGAGATTGTGTTATACTAGGTCACTGTTTCCCAACCAGTGTTCCTTCAGCCAATGGCTGCCTGGTCATGCTCTGAGTTGTAGTTTTCCAACAGACTGAATCAAAAACACTGGTAAAGATACTTTAAGAAAAACAAAGATCTAGAACAGACTGCTTTGTAACACTCTTCTTCTGTCTTTCAGGTGTCCTGGCATCCGCCGTAGTGCTTGTGTTATCCCGGAGGGCGCTCTTTAAGTTTTACACCATCAGCATGGCTCTGGTGATTGCTGCAACTTCAGTATTGATGAACTATTATACCACTCTGCACATTGACTTGAATTCCCCTTACAGACTGGTGGAGCTGTCCCCGAGCGGATCTTCTCTCTGGATGCCACTGATCGTCTTACAGCTCATCTTTGGCATCGGGTTCATTGCTCTGCTGGAGGAGATCCATTCGGTGTATTCTCAGTTCATCATCATGAATATGCTTGTACCCGCGATAAGTCTCATCATCGACCTCCGGTGTGAGGTGCAGGAAATTGTAGTCATCATATCTGGCCTTGTGCTTGCCATCTACACTACAGTATGCCTGTCCCTCCGCTTCAAATGGTTCTACTACTCCACAAAATACACCTTCCTCCTGCTCAAGCACATGTACCAGGTTTACGGGCTGCAGGTTATGTTGGAAGACGCCTGGAAAAAAGTCCACTTCCCCGATGTGTTGAGAGTGTTCTGGTTGACTAGACTAGCCACCCAAGCCGTGTTCTTGGTCTACATGGTGAGGGTATCCAATGCCGCTGCTGGAGAAGCCTCTTACTTCATGCAGTGGAGCGACTTCTGGGAGCTTGTGTGCCACCTCATCATCAGCGGCTGTGACTCCACCTTAACCGTCTTGGGGATGAGTGCTGTCATCTCCTCCATAGCACATTATCTCGGACTTGGTATCCTCGCCTTTATCGGCTCCACTGAAGAAGAAGACAAACGCCTTGGTTTCGTAGCTCCCGTCCTGTTTTTCATTTTAGCCCTACAGACTGGCCTGAGCGGACTAAAGCCCGAAGAGAGACTTATTCGCCTTTGTCGGAACATGTGCCTTCTGTTGACAGCCATTTTACATTTTATTCATGGAATGACCGACCCGGTGTTAATGTCACTCAGTGCCTCCCACGTGTCTTCTTTTCGCAGGCATTTCCCAGTGCTCCTGGTCTCTGCGTTCCTTTTTGTGCTTCCAATCCTCCTCAGCTGCGTCTTGTGGCACTACTACGCCCTCAACACCTGGTTATTTGCGGTCACTGCTTTCTGCGTTGAACTTTGCCTCAAAGTCATCGTCTCCCTGACGGTGTACACTCTGTTCATGATCGACGGCCACTACAGTGTGGTGTGGGAAAAGCTGGACGACTACGTGTACTATGTGCGCTCCACTGGCAGCATAATCGAGTTCATCTTCGGCGTCATCATGTTTGGCAATGGGGCCTACACCATGATGTTTGAGTCCGGCAGTAAGATCCGAGCTTGCATGATGTGTCTGCACGCCTACTTCAACATCTACCTGCAAGCCAAGAACGGGTGGAAGACCTTCATGAACCGTAGGACGGCTGTAAAGAAGATCAACTCCCTTCCAGAAGTCAAAGTCTCAGAGAACAGCGAAATTGATGATGTGTGCGCCATCTGCTACCAGGAGTTCCGTACATCAGCCCGGGTGACTCCCTGCCACCATTACTTTCATGCACTCTGCCTTCGAAAGTGGCTGTACATTCAAGACACGTGCCCCATGTGCCATCAGAGAGTCTACATCGAAGACGACTTGAAAGAAACCACGTCCTTCTCCAACAACAACGGACTGGTGGTGCCAAATGAGGAACCGGCGCAAGATCTTGCCGACGGAGAACCGGAACAGGAGCTGTATGGCCATGAACTGATTGAAGATGATAGCACAGAAGAAGAAGAGGAGGAGGAGGAATGGACGGCTGAGGAGCACCATTCCAACGCCTTAGAAGAATTGATTCAAGATATTGATAATCTGAGGGATTGAGCGTTATTTATTTGTTTTATTTTTTTTTCTCTCCTGCTGTGTGTCTCTACTAATAAGACATGGGAAAGACCGATACGAGTTTGGGAAAAATAATTTTTGTTTCTGAAAGCACAATCGGAATCCTGATGCAAGGTCTGAATGGATGAGCGTCCTCTTAAGTGCTGCTGTAAATATCTCTTGGTCTCTTTTGTGACCTGATGAAAATGTGTGTACATTCTTGTACATGAAATAAAAACAAAAATGATTTTGCATCCATTGCTTCCTTGACAGCCACGTTAAGGCCTTAGCCATACGTTAAAGGGGTACTCCACTGGAAAACATTTTTTAAATTAACTGGTGCCAGAAAGTTAAACAGATTTGTAAATTACTTCGATTAAAAAAAAATCTTAATCCTTCCAGTACTTATGAGCTGCTGTATGATCCACAGGGAATTCTTTTCTTTTTGAATTTCTTTTCAGTCAGACCACAGTGCTCTCTGTTGACACCTCTGTCCTTTTTAGGTACTGTCCAGAGCAGGATAGGTTTTCTATGGGGATTTGCTCCTACTATGGACAGTTCCTGACATGGACAGAGGTGTCAACAGAGAGCACTGTGGTCAGGCAGAAAGGAAATTCAAAAAGAACAGAATTCCTGTAGAGCATACAGCAGCTGAAAAGTACTGGAAGGATTAAGATTTTTTTAATAAAGTAATTTACAAATCTGTAACTTACTGGCCCCAGTTGTTTAAAAAAAAATGTTTTCTAGTGGTGTACCCCTTTAAAGGAGAACTTCAGCCAAAACTAACTTATCTCCTATCCACAGGATAGGGGATAAGTAGGTGATCGCGGGGGATCCAACCTCTTGGACCCCGCACAATATCCAGAACTAGAGCTGTCTCTCTGCTAGGAGCACGTGCTGCAGGCGGCACACCTTCCATTAGTTTTTTTAGGAGGAATGAAGAGACCCGAGTATAGCACTACTACATAGAAATGAATGGAGTGCGTGCCTTCTACTGATAGACAACACGTTTTCCTTCACTGACAGCCGGGGTCCCGAAATCGCGGTGGGTCCCAGCCATCAGCTACTTATTCCTTTTCCTGTGGATAGGGAATAAGTTCGTTTTGGCTGGAGTTCTCCTTTAATAATACAAGCGCAGGTAGAAATTCAAGGGTACAGAAAGCGCCATAGTGTCATCTAGGGTCCTGTCAGTCCAGGTCATTAGACCAGTATTTCCCAACCAGTGTGCCTCCAGCTGTTGCAAAACTACAACTTTGCCACACTGGTTGGGAAACATTGCACTAGAGTATATGCACTGTTACCTTTATTTATTGTTTCATTGCATTTGTCCTTTATAAAAACTTTTTTAAATGTCACACTTTAGATGTTTTAATTGGTCCATGAGGGAGATTTATCAAAATTTGTCCAGAGGAAAAGTTGCCCATAGCAACCAATCAGATCGCTTCTTTCATTTTTATAAAGGCCTCTGAAAAATGAAAGCAGCGATCTGATTGTTTGCTATGGGCAACTGGGAAACTTTTCCTCTGGACAAGTTTTGGTAAATTCCCCCCCCCCCCCCCGTCTTTGTCAGGAGCAGTGCATGCTGGCTTGCTTCTTCTAATGATTGGTAGAGGTCTCAGCACAGAGACCCCGACAGATCAAAACGTTTGACATGTCAAAAAGTTTTTATAATTTAACAAGTTAATGTCTCTTTAACTTGTTAACGACCAAGGACTAATAGCCAGCATGCAGCGATCGCCATGGCCGGCTAGTAAAAGTCCCTGGGGATCCAATGATTCCTCCTAAAAGTCCTTTAACCACTTATAGACGCAGGGTTTTTTGGTTTTTGCATTTTCATGTTTTCCTCATCACCTTCTAAAAATCATAACGCTTTCAATTTTGCACATAAAATTCCATATTATGGCTTATTTTTTGCACCACCAATTCTACTTTACAGCGACATTAGTCATTTTACCAAAAAATCCACGGAGAAATGGAAAAAAATTCATTGTGCGAAAAAAATTGAAGAAAAATACCTTATCTTTATTCTGTAGGTCCATACGGTTAAAATGATCCCCTACTTATATAGGTTTGATTTTGTCGTACTTCGGGGGAAAAAAAATCATAACTAAATGCAGGAAAATGTATGTTTAAAATTGTCATCTTCTGACCCCTATAACTTTTTTATTTACAGGGCGCTATGAGGACTCATTTTTTGCACCATAATCTGAAGTTTTTAGCGGTACCATTTTTGTAATGATCAGATTTTTGATAGCTTTTTATTTTTTTTTTATTTTTTTTTCATGATATAAAAAGTGGCCAAAAATACGCTATTTTGGACTTTGGAATTTTTTTGCGCGTACGCCATTGACCGTGCTGTTTAATTAACAATATATTTTTATAATTCGGACACTTCCGCAAGTGGCGATACCACATATGTTTATTTTTATTTACACTTTTTTATGGGAAAAGGGGGGGTGATTCAAACTTTTATTAGGGAAAGGGTTAAATGATCTTTATTCACTTTTTTTTTTGCAGTCTTATTGCTCCCATAGGGACCTATAACACTGCACACACTGATCTTTTACATTGTTCAATGGTTTCTCATAGGAAACCAGTGATCGATGATTCTGCTGCTTGACTGCTCATGCCTGGGCTATCTCGAACAGCTGCCTGAGCTAACCGGCATTAGTTTACTTTCAACTTTGGACGCCGCGTCTAAAGGGTTAATGGTGTGCGGCACTGCAATCAGTGCCGCGCTCTATTAGCCATGGGTCCTGGCCGTTGCTAGGGGCAAGGCCCGACCCGCAATGATACGGGGCCACGCGTCATAGAATGGGAGCCAACCCATGACGTACATTAGAGATGAGCGAACTTACAGTAAATTTGATTTGTCACGAACTTCTCGGCTCAGCAGTTGATGACTTATCCTGCATAAATTTGTTCAGCTTTCAGGTGCTCCCGTGGGCTGGAAAAGGTGGATACAGTCCTAGGAGACTCTTTCCTAGGACTGTATCCACCTTTTCCAACCCACCGGAGCACCTGAAAGCTGAACTAATTTTCTGCTTTTACCCTTTTTAAAAATGTAAAATTTTTGGGAAAACAAGCATTTTAGGTAAAAAAATAATATATTTTTTTACATATGCAAAAGTCGTGAAACACCTGTAGGGTATTAAGGTTCAAATTACCCCTTGTTACGTTCCCCGAGGGGTCTAGTTTCCAAAATGGTATGCCATGTGGTTTTTTTTTGCTGTCCTGGCACCATAGGGGCTTCCTAAATGCGGCATGCCCCCAGAGCAAAATTCGCTTTCAAAAAGCCAAATGTGACTCCTTCTCTTCTGAGACCTGTAGTGCGCCAGCAGAACACTTTTCACCCCCATATGGGGTGTTTTCTGAATCGGGAGAAATTGGGCTTCAAATTTTTGGCGGTATTTTCTGCTATTACCCTTTTTAAAATTGTAAAAATTTTGGGAAACCAAGCATTTTAGGTAAAAAATATATATATTTTTTTTACATATGCAAAAGTCGTGAATCACCTGTGGGGTATTAAGGTTCACTTTACCCCTTGTTACGTTCCCTGAGGGGTCTAGTTTCCAAAATGATATGCCATGTGTTTTTTTTTTTTTTGCTGTCCTGGCACCATAGGGGCTTCCTAAATGCGGCATGCCCCCCCAAAAACCATTTGTCGCTCCTTCCCTTCTGAGCCCTCTACTGCGCCCGCCGAACAATTAACATAGACATATGAGGTATGTGCTTACTCGAGAGAAATTGGGTTTCAAATACAAGTAAAAATTTTCTCCTTTTTACCCTTGCAAAAATTCAAAAATTGGGTCTACAAGAACATGCGAGTGTAAAAAATGAAGATTTTGAATTTTCTCCTTTACTTTGCTGCTATTCCTGTGAAACACCTAAAGGGTTAATACACTTACTGAATGTTTTTTTGAATACTTTGGGGGGTGCAGTTTTTATAATGGGGTCTTTTATGGGGTATTTCTAATATGAAGACCCTTCAAATCCACTTCAAAACTGAACTGGTCCCTGAAAAATAGTGAGTTTGAAAATTTTGTGAAAAATTTCAAAATTGCTGCTGAACTTTGAAGCCCTCTGGTGTCTTCCAAAAGTAAAAACTCATAAATTTTATGATGCAAACATAAAGTAGACATATTGTATATGTGAACCCCCCAAAAAATGGAGGCCCCTTGGTTGGGAAAAACTGCAATAGGGGATGAATTTCAGTTCCACAAAGTATCCCTTTATTGATAAAGTGATACAACTAGTCAGCAATCCTATCTGCAAGAACCGGGGCACACCCTGCCCCATATATATATATATATATATATAATATATAGATTATTTCACAGGAGTCTTCTGTATCATTGTCTTATTTATTAGCATAATTTCCTATATTACATTATATCCATAAGTGTCTCTACGCATCAGGGAAAAACACTTTGGTTGTGTTGTTGTAGAGCGTTTTTGCCAGCTCCTCAGGTTCCTCTTCTCTAATAGCCGCCATAATCTCCAGTACTTGCCTGCAATATAATATAGACAGTCACTTATAGTTCTATACTTTACCATACAGATTCAGAATCCGTATTGCTGTAATGATAATTGTCCAGTCTCGTGGCCGTGACGTCACTATTCTCAGTCCTCGTGGTCGAGATGGACTCAGCCTGAGGACATCCAGCGGTTCCGGAAGCCGCTAAAGGTGGGTGCTGCATGGTAGATCCCGGAGGTCCCCAGGGGCAGGACCCCGGCGATCTGACATCTTCTCCTCCTCTATCCTTTGGATAGGGGATAAGATGTCTAGGGGCGGAGTACCCCTTTAAAGGGAATCTGTCACCAAAATCATCCACACTAATCTGCTGGTACAGGGTAATAGTGCAGATGATGCTGATTCCAACATTGTTTTTCCTTCACCCCCTACGTGGTCCTGTTCGTGAGTTATCTGTCCCTACTGCTGAGCTCCGCCCACTCTGATCTATCACATGATCATCATCATCGCAGGTCCTTCAGCTACATTCCCTTCTCCTGCTCAGTCACATGATTGTGACATCATCACAGGTCCTACACCTCAGGCATGTAGCAGATACAGAGCAGGTCCTGGTCAGGCAGTCACTGCTGTTGTGTGTGGAGATCCCTGCTACTCAGTGACTGCCCAATCAGGACCTGTTCTGTATCTGCTGGATCAGTGTTTCCCAACCAGGGTGCCTCCAGCTGTTGTAAAACTAAATCTCCCAGCATGCCCAGATAGCCTTTGGCTGTCCTGGCATGCTGGGAGTTGAAGTTCTGCAACAGCTGGAGGCACCCTGGTTGGGAAACACTGTGCTAGAAGCATTACATGTGGGGGCAGAGCTCAGCAGAACAGGATAAAAGAGAATCTTTAATATCTAACGATAATTTGTTTTCCCTACATCCTAACAGTGGCACAGAGGGGGTATTCCATCCGCCCCCCCCCCCCCCCCATGGACTAGTTAGGACCGATGGAAATTTTATTGACAACCTCATAATTAATTTGAATTAGACCCTCCCAGTGGGAAAGAACCCAGCCCCCTTGTGTAATTACAATTAAAAGGAAAAAATACAGTAATAAAAGGGAGGGATTGTTGTGCCACAGTTAGGACAAAGGGGAAAGAATTAACTTTAAAAATGAACGATTCCTTACGTCCTAACCAGTGGCATAGATGAATTAGCAAGCAGATACCCCCATGGGAGGGCACTCATGCCTGGTGGAGGATAAGACCCACCGACCGCCCAAATGAGGAATAGCTAGCTATTCTAGAATCCACTCTATAGTGTTAGATAAAGGTGGAGTGAGAACTCCAAGAAGCTGACTTACAAATAAGTTCCAAAGGAATCGAGCTTTTTTTCTGAAAAATAATTAGCTACTGCTCTAAAAGAGTGAGCAGCTTTAACAAATTCAGGGGCTCCAGACCCTGAGAAACATGAGAGTCCCGAATAGTTTCCTTGATCCAGCGACTAATAGTTGGTTTGGAAGCCTTGTGTCCCTTCCGGACACTAGAGAAAACGATAAGAAGGTTTTCATCCCTATAGAATTCCTTGGATCAATCCAGGTAAATCCTAAGACATCTCGAGAGGTCGAGGGTACAAAGGGCTCTATCTTCTCCCGAGGAGGGGACCGGAGCTAACACAGAGAGAAATAACCTGGTTGATATTAGTAAATGTTGGCACTTTGGCAATAAAAGTGCACAAAAACTTAATATAAGGCTCATAGGCAGAAAAGGCTTGGAGTTCTCTGACTCGTTTTACAGAAGTGATTTCCAACAAAAAGGTAACAGAGTAAGGAATTTTAGATCCAACTCCTCTAAAGGCTCAAAGAGGGGAGATGATAACCCCCAGAACACGACGGATAAATTCCATTCAGGGATAGGTTGAATGATTGTAGGTTTAATGCTAGAGGCTCCCTTTAGGAACCTTCTGACTAAGGGGTCTTGAGAAAGAGACTTACTGAGAAAAGCCGAAATAGCAGATACTTGCACTCTTAGGGTGGAAGGAGATAATCCCTTGTCCAATCCATCTTGCAGGAATTGCAGAACAGCAGGAGTGGTAGGATTCTTCGGAGACAGTTGGCGTAGCCGACACCAGGATGAGAAAATGTCCCATATTCTTCCATATGATCTTGTTGTAGCTTCAGATCTGGAGTGCGACAAAGTTCTCTAGACTGACCCCGACAGCCCTTCTACAATTTGAATGGACCGACCAACCTCCAGGCTGTCAGGTTAAACATCTGAATGTTGGAGCAGCTGTGAGTGTCCCTGACACTATTGCTTGCTCTGGGGGGAAGCCTCCAAAACTGACCCTGACCATCTGAATGAGTTGGGTGAACCAAGCTCTTTTGGGCCAATATGGAATGATGGCTATGACTGATGCTTGGTCCTACCTGATTTTCATCAATACCCTTGGAATCAAGGAAATAGGAGGGAAGATGTAGGCCAGCCTGAACCCCCATGGAATTGACAGAGCGTCTACCGCCAAGGGATAGTCCTCCCTGTAAAGGGAACATAATCTCCACCTTGGCATTGAACCTTGTTGCCATGAGACCGATCTTTGGCATGGCCCACCTGAGTGTGATCTGTCTGATGATTTCCGGATGGAGAGACCACTCTCCAGTTGGAAGGCCTCTGCTCAGGCAGTCTGCTATTACATTGTGAGTACCCCACATATGAACGGCCGATAAGTCGGTGAGGTTCAACTCTGCCCAATCCAGAATCACACCTATCTCTCTCAGGAGACTTTGTGACCTCGTGTCTCCTTGTTTTTTGATGTATAGAACAGCCGTCATGCTGTCTGACTGAACTCTCACTGCCTTGCCCTGAATATAAGTGGCAAAGTGAAACAGGGCCAATCTGTTAGCCCGAATCTCTAGGAGATTCAAAGATAATGTCTTCTCCTGAGGAGACCAAGTCCCTTGGCCTTTTATGTTGAGAAGATGCGCTCCCCAACCTACAAGGGATGCTTATGTGGTAAGTATGATCCAAACGGGTTGGATCAGGGATTTGCCGTCCTGAAGGTGATCCCACCATCTCAGAGAGGACTGGACTTGTGATCCCACTTGGCTAATACCTCCGACTGACACGGAGGTAGGTGCCATAAAGCCCAAGATACCGCCTCCGCAGTTGCAGACATAAGTCCCAACATTCTCATTAGATAGCGGAGAGTTACTCGCTTGGGAACTAAGAGAGATCGGGCTGTGTCCTGAACCCGTAGCTTTCTTTCCGGAGGCAGATGAATAGTCATTGTCACGGAATCTATCAGAAATCCTAGGAATTTCACGGACGTGGCTGGTTGGCAATTGGACTTGTTCCAATTGATTATCCAGCCTAGTTGATGGAGAAAGGACACAGCTGTCTGAATGTGTTGGGACAGGATTGCTTGAGAGGAGGTTTTGAGAAGCCAGTCATCTAGGTAAGGGACTATATACAGTCTCTGAAGTCTCAGAGCGGCGACCACGGAAACTACTACCTTGGTAAATGTGTGTGGGGCCAAAGAAATTCCAAACGCAAGGGCAACAAACTGAACTCCCTGAACTTCAACAGCGATCCTTAAGGACTCAGACAATTTTATTTTTACGTTTTCGTTTTTTCCTCCTCGCCTTCAAAAAATCATAACTCTTTTATATTTTCATTCAACTTTCTTTATACATTTTTGGGGAATAAAATGTTATAAAAAAGCAGCTATTTTTGACTTTTTTTTTTTTTACGTTCACGCCGTTCACCGTACAGTATCATTAACATTTTATTTTAATAGTTGGGATATTTACGCACGCGGTGATACCAAATATGTATATAAAAAACATTTTTCTTTATACTTTTTGTGGGTGAAATAGGGAAAAGGGGACAATTTACATTTTTATTGGGGGGAGGGGGGTTTTCAAATTTTTTTTACTTTTATTTTTACACTTTAATAATCCCCATAGGGGACTATTTATAGCAATCATTCGATTGCTAATACTGTTTAGTGCTATGCATAGGACATAGCACTGATCAGTATTATCGGTCATCATCTTCTCTGGTCTGCTTGATCGCAGACCAGAGCAGAAGATGCCGTGAAGGCAGTGGAGGCAGGCGAGGGGACCTCCGGCTGCCATGCTGGATGATCGGATCCCTGCAGCAGCGCTGCGGGTGATCCGATCATTCATTCAAAGTACCGCGATGCTGCAGATGCCGTGATCTGTATTGATCACGGCATCTGAGGGGTTAATGGTGGATATCCGCGCGATCGTGGATGTCCGCCATTACGGGAGCTCCGATGCTCGCGGTTATGCATAGGACATAAATGTACGTCCTGGTGCGTTAAGTACCAGCTCACCAGGACGTACATTTATGTCCTGCGTCGTTAAGGGGTTAATCTTCTGGACCCAGGGTGGATGGGGATATGAAGATAAGCATCCTTGAGGTCCAAGGTTGCCAGGAAATCCCCTGGCATGAGAAGATTGATAACTGACTGAATCATTCCCATACGGAAACGCTTCTGTCTGCCGGTTGAAGAACCTTAGGTCTATAATCATCCTTAAATCTCCTGTAACTTTGGGAACCAGGAACACTGGAGAATAAATGCCAGACCCTTGCTCTTGAGAGGGTACCTTTCTGGAGATATTCCAGAATATAAGCTTCCAAAATGTTCTGTTTGTTTGAAGGTCCTGGTTTCTTACAAACTTGTCTGGAGGAATATTCTCCAATTCCACTCTGAACCCTTCCGAAATGACCTGGAGGACCCAAGGGTGAGTGTTCTCCAGGCATTTAGGAAATGTTGAAGGCGACTGCCTACTGGAAGAGAAGGACAAGGGAGTTGGGACAGAGTGGGAGCACTAGCAATTATCTAAGAGCCTCGAGGTGGCCTGTAGTCAGAGTGCCGAGGACTTTCCGCCCTTGGAACCCCTGGAGCGTCTAGCGCCCGTTGTCTTTGGGTTTTGGTTTGGGAGCCTGACCCCGCTCCATACCTTTTGCCTCGACCGCGAAAGGGCTGCTGAGGAAGCTTTCCTATCAGACAACCCATCCATTATACGGTCAATTTCAGACCCAAAGAGAATGCCAGGCTCATAAGCTATAGCACACAGAGTGTGTTTAAAAGAGGTATCAGACCTCCAAGGTTTAAGCCACAAGGGGCGACGACCCGCAGAAGAAAGGAAGATAGATTTAGAAGCAAGCTTCAGCTGCTGAGGGGCGGCATCGCAGAGGAAATCTATAGCCAAACTAGCCGTTTTACAAGAGCCCAAAATGTCATCCCTAGAAATCCCTTGGTCTAGGTCAGACTGAATCTGAGAAAATCTATTTCTCAGAAATGTTGCCACCTCAGATGCTATCGCCACAGAATCGGAGGCCGAGGCAGTAGAATAAGAGCGCCTAAAAGCGCAATCGGCCTTACGGTCCATGGGATCCTAAAAGATAGAGCCATCATCAGAGGGAACCATGGTCCGCTTAGATAAATTCGAGATGGCCAAATCCACCTTTGGAATAGGTCCCCAGGAAGAAACTTGGTCTTCCTGTAAGGGAAATGTGCTTTTAAAGCATTTAGTAAGCACGGGACCTTTCTCTGGCTTTTTCCACTCAGTCTTCATTAAAGACAAGAGGGAATCATCTGCTTTAAAAGCCCTAGGCCCTTTAGAGGCAGATGTAGAGGCTTCATCCCTGTCGGTATCATGGTCCCCCGACCTGATAGACTTACGCAGCCGCTGAGTTTTCTCAGGAAAGAATAGATATTGAAATTTATTTTCCTCTTCAGAGGATGAGGATTGAGAATCTTCACAGGCTGCTTCCCAAGACACCTCCATGGACCTCGGTGGCGAAGATGGTCTTGCACGCTTAGTGGTCACCAATGGTTTTAATCCTTCAATGGAGGCTCCCATCATGTCCATGTTGAAGGACACAAAATCTTTGACCCAGACGACCATATCTTGGATGGTTGGTTCCTGCTGGGCCTGAGTTCTGGCACAGCAAGAAGGACAGCGAGAGAACTGATAACTGTCCTCTAACAGTGCCCGGCAATCATGGCACTGTGAATGCTTCCATTTAGAGGTGGTCTTTTTTGTTGGCGCCTCATGGGAACTGTAAGCAGATGACATGCTCTGAAAAGATAAGAGCAGCTAAAAATATGGGAAGGGGAGAATAGGAAAAAAAATATTAACCCAAGAGAAAGATAAGCTTTACCACAAGGAAAGCAAATGAAAAAGCAACAAACGTCGCTAGCAGAAATAGCAGAAAGCTATAGCAGAAGGACAAGCTAAATAGCAGAATCCAAGGAAAGTAGCACTTGGCAAATAGACAAAGCACTACCGCTGTAGGAGACCAACAGCCTGCACTGAGCAGCCTTAAATAGGTCTCAGATGTCCTAGAGCATAAAACCCCGCCCCAAAATGGGCAAACTAATAAAATTTATAAAATCACCAGCAAAGCAAAATAATCATACTGGGCAAAGAAAATAAGGCAAGGGTTAAAAACCCTAACGCTTAAACCTGAAAAAAAACAAAGTTTTAGGGCACAGTAAAGAAAAAACAGCGACTGACAAGCCCCCTCCCATAGACTTGCATTAAGGGGGTGTGGTTGTGACATCACAAGGGGGCGTGGTCGTGACATCACAACCCCTGCCGCCGCCACCCAGCGTTCTAAACTAACGCTGGGTGCTGCACAGAGATTGCGGGGTCCAAGCTGCGGGACACCCACGATCAGACATCTTATCCCCTATCCTTTGGCAGAGTACCCCTTCATCTGATCATTGGGGCTTTAGCTCCTAGACCCACAGAGATCACATGATCCTCGGAGGGTCCGCCTTTAGAAAACGTCTACACAAAATGTATGCCACCAGCACATTATGCCATTTTTTGTGTAACATCTTTTGACAGTATAAACGCCCCCCATACAGGTACATAAGGGGATGTATAAAGTCATCGATGGACATTACATCTACGAAAGACCGTGTCCGATACTCACACAATGTGGCAGGGCTCGTTCCTGTCTTTCAGACAGTGTCCTGACTCCCACTTCTTTTTAGTAGGGAATGTGGTTTTCACGTACTTGGAGCCGGCATGAGTATTTTTCACCCCGCACCATGGGGCATCTGATGGAAGAAAAAAAAAAACAGGACAGCGGCATCATACATCTGTAAGGATAACCTCATACCCTGTGTACTCCAGTCTACAATGTCTCTACATCTAAACGGGTTGTTCAGTATTAGAAAAATGCTTTTTTTTTTTTTTCAAAAGCAGCGCCACTCCTGTCCACAGGTTGTGTCTGGTATTGCAGCTCGGCTCCATTGTAGTGAATGGGACCTAGCTGCATTACTACACACAACCTGTGGACAAGAGTGGTGCTGTTTTTGCAAAAAAAAACAGAAGCTGTGTTTTTCTAGCACTGGACAAACGCATTAAACTGAAAACTAGATTTTAATATCTTTAATTCTTTGAGGAAATCTGATTGTTTTGAGTTACAGGCCTAAAGCACGAGGCTGCACTACTGAGAGGTTCTGGAAACATAAGGGGAGATTGATCAAAACCTGCGCAGAAGAGAAGATGACCAGTTGCCCATAGCAACCAATCAGATCGCTTCTTTCATTTTTGAAAAGGCCTGTGAAAAATGAAAGCAGCGATCTGATTGGTTGCTATGGGTAACTGGTCAACTTTTCTTCTGGACAGGTTTTGATGAATCTCCCCCTATATGTTCAGGATTAGGTACTGAGTAACATATAACTTTTTTTTTTAATATCTTTTTTTATGTAGGGTATGACAGGTACTCTTTTTAACTTTAATGAGTCTTGGTCATTTCTAAACATTTTTGACACGTCAAAAGTTTTGGTCGGTTGGGGGTCTCAGTGCTCGGACACCTACCGATCAGGATAACAAGCGGATTACAGAAGTCTCCATCCTGCTTTACTGGACGGCCCCATTATAAGTCTATACAGCTAAAAGGGGTACTCCGCTGCTCAGCATTTGGAACAAACTGTTCCGAACGCTGGAGCCGGCAGCTCGTGATGCCATAGCCCCGCCCCCTCTTAATGTCACACCCCTCAATGCAAATCTATGGGAGGGGGCGTGACATCCGTCACGCCCCCTCCCATAGACTTGCATTGAGGGGGCGGGGCTATGGCGTCACGAGCTGCCGGCTCCAGCGTTCGGAACAGTTTGTTCCAAACGCTGAGCAGCGGAGTACCCCTTTAAGGATGAGAAAGTTGCGAGCCGCCTGTTCTTCTGATCGCTGGGGATCTCAGCACTGAGACCGTGACCAACTAAAACTTTTGACGTGTGTCTGTGACATAGCACAAGTTTTCTGAAATGACAGGGACACCTTAATACCTGGGGACCGGGTATAGTCTTGGTGCCTACCTGTCTCTATCATCAGCCTCTCGCTGGGTATGGACTTCAGCACCTCCAGGTTGGACTCTGTTTTTAAGGAACTAAAAGAGAAGAAGTAAAAACAGGACTGAGGCAGAATGGTGAGGATCCTGAACTGAGGAAAACACCTCCTTCCCCATTAAAGGAAATCGACATTTTTTATAATCCCTTGTGCCCAGGCTGCAAAAAGTAACAAAACAAACTTTAACTAACCTTCCAACATTCCCCATTGTGCCGATATAGGTGTCTCAGTCCTCCGGTACCGGTCTTCTTCCTGCTTCCTGGGGAGGATGAGTCATACTGCGCTCAGCGCATTGCTGGCCGCAGCGATGTCCCCCCTCGGCCGGTGATAGGCTGAGCGCACTGTCATGTAAGGAGCCCGGGCAGCGGGGAGAAGGCGGGGCCCAGGCCTATCACCGGCCAGGGTGGGACATCACTGCGGCCAGCAATACACTGAGCGCAGTATGACCCATCCTCCCCAGGAAGCAGGAAGAAGACCGCTACCGGAGGAGCGGGACACTGATATCGGTGCAACAGGTGAAAGAGGAGTTAAAGTTTGTTTTGTTACTTTTTGCAGCCTGGGCGCTGGGAATCGCCCCCTTAAAGGGGTACTCCGGTGGAAAACTTTTTTTATCAACTGGTGGCAGAAAGTTAAACAGATTTGTAAATTATTTCTATTTAAAAATATTAATCCTTCCAGTACTCATCAGCTGCTGTATACTACAGAGGAAGTTCTTTTCTTTTTGAATTTCCTTTCTGTCTGACCACAGTGCTCTCTGCTGACACCTCTGTCCATGTCAGGAACTGTCCATAGAAGGAACAACTCCCTATAGCAAACCTCTTCTGCTCCAGACAGCTCCTGACATGGACAGAGGTGGCAGCAGTGAGCACTGTGGTCAGACTGGATATAACTACACAACTTCCTCTGTAGTATACAGCAGCTGATAAGTACTGTAAGGATGAAGATATTTAAATAGAAGTAATTAAAAAAATCTGTATAACTTTCTGGCACCAGTTGATTTAAAAAAAGAAAATGTTTTCCACTGAAATACCCCTTTACGAGATACGATTTTTGGGGACATCCAATTTAAATTTTGAGCATCAGAATTAATCCGATTTTACAGTGATTTCACAATCTGTTTAGACGGATGTAAAAGTAATGATCGTGAACGCACCCCAAACTGGACAACCCCTTCGCTTCAGTAACAAATTCCTTCTTACCAGCCATTAATGCCGATATAGAGATCTAAGCCGATTATGGCCTCCGCGTCTTCTTTTGTGCCATCAAATGAATGAACCTAAAATTTAAAATCGCCAAGTTCATACCAACAACTACACACATAGTGCAACCGGCATATGTGCTATATATGTACAGTCCACTATAGTGCCGTTGAAGTGGAGAAAAAAACTGCAACCCGTAGCCGAATGTAACCTGAGCTTGGCGCTCTCAGCCCTTCTCAGGGCTGATCGCTGTAAGGGCTGGACCCGGGCATTAGGGTTAAGGGTTAGGATTAGGGGATGGGGTTAAGATTACAGTTAGGGTTAGGGTAAAGATTAGGGATAGCATTGGGGTTAAGACTAGGGTTAGGATTAGGGGTTAAGGTTAGGGTTAAGGGATAGGATTAGGGTTAAAATTAGGGTTAGGATTAGGGGGATAGGATTACGGTTAAATTTAGGGGGATAGGATTAGGGGTTAGGATTAGGGGATAGGGTTAAGATTACGGTTAGGATTAGGGTTAGGATTAGGGGATAGGACTAGGGTTAGGATTAGGGGTTAGGATTAGGGTTAGGATTAGGGCATAGGGTTAAGATTATGTTAGGATTAGGGTTTAGGATTAGGGGTTAGGATTGGGGATAGGATTAGGGGATAGGATTAGGGGATAGGGTTAAGATTAGGGTTAGGATTAGGGGTTAGGATTGGGGATAGGATTAGGGGATAGGATTAGGGGTTAGGATTAGGGGTTAGGATTAGGGATAGGGGTTAGAATTGGGGAGTGAGAGGGAGCCGGCTGTAAAGCAGAAAATGGTGTCCCTGTGTGAAGGGTCACATTCCGCTACAGGGACACAGTTTTCTTCATTACACTGCCACCGATAGAACTAGACCAAACATCAACCCTAACTTACACGGTAAAGACATTGCACAGGTTTTACTAAATACCAATTTGTATTATTCCCGTCATGCCTTTAGGCTAGAACACAGATTTTATGTGCTCTTTCTTCTGTGCTCACTGTCGCCTCCTACTGAGTCAAAAACGATTTTTATGAGCTGCCACAATTTCTATGGCTAGGGAGTCATACCCAGTATATTAACTATAGCACAGTAGCACCAACTACAGTACGTAACATGTAGCCTAAGGCTGTGTACACACTGTGCGTTTTTTGTCAAAATTATGACATAAAAAAAACATAAAACCATAAAAAAAAAATAAAGCCTGACACATTTACGAATTGGCATCAGGAATTGGCATAAATTGTAGTGAAAAATCTATGCCAGCTCGTAGCAATGAATCCACCCTGCATGAATTTACCCTTATACAATGTAACAAACTGCCAGCTGTGAGGAGTATTAGGTCTGTACATGTTCACATACTAAATCACTGTTTTCCAACCAGTATGCCTCCAGCTGTTGCAAAACTACAACTCCCAGCATGCCCGGACACCCGTTGGCTGTCCGGGCATGCTGAGAGTTGTAGTTTTGCAACATGTAAAGAAGGATGTTGGTATTCACTGACAGCAAGCAAGATTATTAAAATCCGGTGAATATGGGAAATGGTAAATCCGGTGAATATGGGAAATAACATACTCACCACTCCTCCCACACAGCGCTCCCGATTTCTCTGCATTATATCTGAAAATAATAAAAGAAAACGAGAAAATACTATCTGTCGGATACGAGGAACGACAACATACAACGCTGAAATGAACCAATGTGCCGACAGTCTATCTCACTGAATACGTGGACTGACATGAACGGGAAGAGTGACCGGATTACACCGAGGAATATATAGTATACCTATTTTATCAGATTGTCACTCGATAGACCAAACATGACTCCTTACCCCAGGAAGACAGCTGTAAAGTCTTGGCCACTAGGTGTTTCCCTTTTTTACAATCTGCTGCCCACTGCCTGCTGTCAGGGGAACTCTGTCTCTAGTTACAGGGAGACCCAGGACAAAACACAGGACAATGTGCTCTGTGGAAGAGATAGACAGAGCCTGAAGGATAGAATGTTTCTGCAAGCTGAGACAGTCTGCCTGCTAAAGTACAGAATGTTGATCCAGGGACTTGTTCTGATGGCATATTGGAGTCGGGAAGGAATTCCACCCCATCCCACCCCCACCCTCTCCCGGTATGGGGCATTTGGCATCATTCTTATGGGTGTTTTTTTGCCTTTTCCTGGATTAACACAGTAGGGTTTCAGGTTAAACTGGATGGACTCTTGTCTTTTTTTTTTTCAACCTTACAAACTATGTAACTAACAGGAGCCACAAAGGTAAATCACTGCTTACCTTTCATATATAACTAGGGCAGCTGTCAATTGTAGGGTTTTAGGTTGAACTTGATGGACTCTTGTCTTTTTTTTCACCCTTACAAACTATGTAACTAACAGGAGCCACTAAGGTAAATCAATGCTTACCTTTCATATATAACTAGGGCAGCTGTCAATTGTAGGGTTTTAGGTTGAACTTGATGGACTCTTGCCTTTTTTTTCACCATTACAAACTATGTAACTAAGATGATCTACAAAGATGAATCAAGGCTTCCCTCTCATGTCTAACTATCTATATAAACATCTGGACAGCTGTCCCTTGTGTAAATCGCTATATGTCCACAGAGTTGCAATGTTATCTCCCACTCCCTTCAGTTTGTCAGCAGCTAGTGTGATGCCTTTATTGCTCATGATGTTTCTTGCATTTCTGCCCCCCACAGCGCCTTGAAAACTCAGTGCATCATTAACCCCTTCTCCCCTCCACATGCCGTCTATAGTGTATTGTACTGTGTAAAATATTCCCCCCAGGACAGAGCCTGCCTTTTCACTGCACTTTTACCAGCAGTATGTCACAGCATTTCATTAAGGACTGAGTACTGTGCTGTGATTGGCTAGACAACTAAGGAAGGAAATCCTGTGTGTGTACTACTGGCAAACAGCTCAGATCTGGTCCTGCTCCATGCAAAAAATGAAATATAGCTGTGCAACATAAAGGGGACTTTCAAAGGTCAATAACAGCAGTGCGACACAAGAAAAAGAAGGGGAATTTGCGCCCCCTAGTGAAGGCCGTTTTATGAGTGACAAGATTGGTACAAAGAGATACACTCAACAAGTAGGGTTGCGCTCAAAGCATTTTCAAAAACTCCAGACCCGCAGCCACGGTCCTCTGGAAGCAGCCTCGCTGTCCCAGTATGAATCAATGGTAGGGAAATAGAAAACTTGACCGTTCCGGACGCTGGTTCTCTGGACAGTAATCGACTAAGACATCTGGTATATTCCTTTAAAGCTGGTTTATTAAGCAGATACACAGGCAACACGTTTCTGGTCCGTACCGGACCAGAAACGTGTTGCCTGTGTATCTGCTCAATAAACCAGCTTTAAAAGGAATATACCAGATGTCCTAGTCGATTACTGTCCAGAGAACCAGCGTCCGGAACGGTCAAGCGTTCTACTTTCCTACAATAACAGCAGTGAGAACACTAAATCACCTTGGTACCACTCCGAAGGGTTAATCTAACAAGATCATGCAGGTTTTTAAAAATCCTTTTGAAATGATAAATACTTTTTAAAGAGAATGTTATCACCTACCGTATTTTTCGCTGTATAAGTCGCACTTTTTCTTCCCCAAAACTGGGGGGGAAAAGTCGGTGCGTCTTATACGGCGAATACACACCTATCGCGGCGGTCCCTGCGGCCATCAACGGCCGGGCCCCGCGGCTAATACAGGACATCACCGAACCCTTTCCCGCCGCGTCTGAAGGGAAAGTGACATTAACCTGGCTGTTCAGTCGGGCTGTTCGGGACCGCCGCAATTTCACCGCGGCAGTCCCGAACAGCCCCACTGAATAACCGGGTTAGTGCTTACAGGACACCGGGAGGGACCTTACCTGCCTCCTCGGTGTCTTCTCCGTTCAGGGATCCCCTGTATGGCCGGCGCTCTCCTTGCTCGTCATCACGTCGTCGCGTACGTGCGTCGGTGTGCGTAACGGCGTGATGGCGGCGACTGAGAGCGAGGATACCCGGCCGGCAGCAGAGATGTTCCGGAGCGACGGGGACAGCGATGGAGCGACATCCAGGGAAGCGGTGACGGGTCCGGAGCAGCGGGGACACGTGAGTTTACCTCCTATGCAGTGGTCTTCAATCTGCGCACCTCCAGATGTTGCAAAACTACAACTCCCAACATGCCCGAACAGCCAACGGTTGTCCGGGCATGCTGGGAGTTGTAGTTTTGCAACATCTGGAGGTCCACAGGTTGAAGACCACTATTGGGTTCAAAATCTTTATTTTTTTAGATTTTGCACCTATAAATTGGGTGCGTCCTATAGGGCGAAAAATACGGTATTTCTTTTAACTAAAAACCACATACTAAGACATATTCTTTCTGTCTTGTCTGTTTATATTTCCGATTGTAGATTTTCTTATCTATTTTCTGTATGTGATTATGGGGGCAGCCATCTTGCCTGAAGTTCTATTAACAACATTTAGAGATATGCTTTACAGCAGTCACATGGAGCAAAAAAAAAAAGAAAAACGGTAGTCTGCAAGCTGACTCATTGACCTGCATGGGGGAGTGTTGTGGGCATGCTCTATAACCCATGCAGAAGTCACTGTGTAGGGAGAAGACCTATTGTGAATGGTAAATCCTGTCTTATCTTCTGGTGTCACCTTTCACTGGAATCCTGTCTGTTAAATAATGGGGGAGACTGCTAAAAAAAAAATCTCTACAGAACAGGAACTGTCATTTTAATATAAGGACTGGTGGCCAGAATGAAAACTACAATATTTCAGGATTTTTTTTTTTAACAGGACAGGAGTCCCTAATTCACAAAAAAAAAAAATATTAAAAAAAACGGGATTCGTCCAAATCTGAATATTTTGGGATTTGTTTTGGGATAATTGCATACAAAAGCAGGGACTCATGTAAAAAACAGGTGTACACTAAGTGCTGAGACATACACTGTATACAGATTATGGCTCGCAGCTCAGTGTACAGGAGAAGGGACACCTATCTTCCGACAGGAGTTCCCGATCCTCAAACATTGAACCCAGATAATATTCAACGGCCATATGAAGTGAATCCTCACCAAAATAATCTTAGAAATTTTCTAATTTCTAGAACTGACATGGAAAATTAAAAAAAAATAAAAAAAAACACTCAAAAATTCTTAAAAAGATATAAAACTATAGGTCATTTTCCGGTGATTCAGGTCACGTTAAAGGAGTATTCTGGAATATAAATTATTTTTTCTAAGTTTGCCAAGAATGCCGACTACAGGAAGGAGGTAGAGGATAGCTGCAGAGGCTAGGAGCGGGATACCGGAGGAATAGGATAAGTCAAGTTTGTTTTTATAAAATGCCGGCATCTTGGGAGAGTTTAGGGAAAAAAAGTTACAGGTGTTATTCAGGAAAAAACTTTTTTTTATATATCAACTGGCTCCAGAAAGATAAACAGATTTGTAAATTAGTTCTATTAAAAAATCTTAATCCTTTCAGTACTTATGAGCTGCTAAAGTTAAGTTGTTCTTTTCTGTCTAAGTGCTCTCTGATGACACGTGTCTCGGAAACTGTCGAGAGTAGAAGCAAATCCCCATAGAAACCTCTTCTACTCTGTGCAGTTCCCGAGACAAGCAGAGATGTCAGCAGAGAGCACTGTTGCCAGACAGAAAACAACAACTCAACTTCAGCAGCTGATAATTATTGGAAGGATTAAGATTTTTTTAATAGACGTAATTTACAAATCTGTTTAACTTTCTGGAGCCAGTTGATATATATATAAAAAAAGTTTTTTCATGGAATACCCCGGAGTGCTCTTAAGATTCAAACGTACCTAAAAACTCCTTGTGTGCGTTCCTACAGTGCAGGAACATGGGGAGCTTACACTTCTCAGCCAGTGCAAACTGCTTCTCGAAATACCTTAAAAAAAAAAAAGAGAGAATGAGAACAATACTATGTATGGTGAAACTTAAAGGGGTTCTTCAGGGGGGGAAAAAACAGAACTTATTTCTTTAAAAAAATTAAATTAATTTAAAAACAGCACCACCCCTATCCTCAGGTTATGTGTGGTATTGCAGCTCAGTTTCAAAGATGTGAATGGAGCCAAGTTGTAATGCCACACACAACCTGAGAAGAGGTGTGGCGCTGTTTTTGGAAAAAATTTGCTCTGAGTCTCTATTTTTTCTATTCCTGGATAACCCCTATAGACTTATAGTGGGGGCCTAAAGTGTGCCCCCTGACTCCATGAAGGGCAGACCACTCCACCAGAAGCAAGGTGTGCCATATAAAATGGCATTCTCTACGGTAGTGTTTCCCAAGCAGTGTTCCTCCAGCTGTTGCAAAACTACAACTCCCAGCATGCCCGGACAGCCGTTGGCTGTCCGGGCATGCTGGTAGTTGTAGTTTTGCAACAGCTGGAGGCACACTGCTTGGGAAACACTGCCCTACGGTCTGGAGTGCCAGTTGTGCATCGCTTTTTGGGGCCGCAATACACTTACAATACAGAGATACGAAAATTTATCGACTATGGAGGGAAAACCAGTGCGGTGGAGGATCAGTATAGGATAAGTTACTTATTTTGTTTGTTTTTTTATCAATTTTGAGCCAAAACTGAAAGTTTTTTTTTTTTTTTTTTTTAAACCAAATTATATTTCCAAGTGAATTAAATAAATGTTTATACTTACTTAAGTTGTGTTTCCTTTGGGCAAAACTCTAGTCTATCGAAGTCTGTAAGCAAAAAAGATAAAATAAAAAAAATACATAAATAAATAAAAAAATAACACAATTGTAGTACATCAGTAATGAGACACGGGTGTAGCAGAGCTGAATGGGTTCTTCAACACTTTGCATTGTGTCACAGCTAATTTAGGGATTACTTACAGTCCTATGCAAACCCCATGTAAAGCGGTAATTCGGTGTCGCTGTGTACCTGCAAGCCATATCCATTCCTCAAAAGATCTACCATGTCCCTGAAAGGTTAATCAATGCTTCCTTTTTATCTCAGCAGCTCTGTGCTTAGTGTAACCTCTTCCTTGCTGCACCGATGCTTTTTCTTTCAGTAACCCCTCCCCCCCCACATGCCATCTATAGTAGGGTAGTGTATAAGTCTTCCCCTAGCACAGTGCCAGCCTGTTCAGTGCATAGGAGAGAGGAGCAGGTCCTGTGCTAGGCAGTGACTAGACAGGCAACAAAGTGAGGAAGTAACTATGTGTGTGTGCCTCTGGGAAAACAGCCCAGCTCTGATCAAAACCCTAAAATGAAAAGATAAATAGTCATGCGCTCAGCGGGTCAATACAGAGAGCATTACATCACCTTGTCACCACTATGAAGGGTTAAATAGGCACTTTCAATAAACTTTGCATGGATAAGTATTAAAAGTAAATATAAGAAACTTTGTAATGTATCTTATTAGAGAAAAATGCTTCTTCCATCCCCTCTCTCCTGTTAGACTGTATTCAACTCTGAAAATCAGCTTAGCTTTGTCCTGTTTCTGCAAGACAAGTCAATAGAAGTCTATGGAGGAGGAAGGAGGGAGCTCCACCCACCAACTCTGGGAGAACTACAAATTATAGATGAAGCCCGCAGAGCAGAAATCTGGTGAGGAATACCGTATACAAGATATATAATGGCCAGAAACAGTGCTGCTACCCATGTACACAAACAGGGCAGATTATTCTGAAACGTCACCTGACATGATCGCTGCGGTTTAGACCAATTTGTGTGTAAAGAAGCTTAGGCGAGTTTCTCACTTACCCAGGCCGCACTCTCCGATGGCTACAACCCTTCCTTTATTGTCCTCTATCAGCTTCTGTAGGTCAGATAAGTACTGTTCAGGGTCCCCAGCCTCAAACTCTCCACATCTGGTGGGATGGCAGCCGACGGTGCTGAAGAAACGATCTGTCATGGGGTTAGAATTATCAATAGTTTTGGATATTCAATGAGAAGCATAATGTCCCTTATACACATCAGACGTCTACATAGAATGTTCTTTGGAAATGTTCTATGTGGAAACACTCAACAAGCAGACACAGCGCTAACAGCTTAGATATGCTATGGAAGCTCTGAGAGAGTTAGTTTTTACTGCATGAAATTACGGTACAGTGTCTGGTGTAGAGATTATACGTCCAGAAATGAGAACAAGTCCTGTGCAGACACTGAACCAGCAGGGAATGAGACTTCAGTTCAGAACTGTTAATATTCAGTGGTGGAGTATAATACAGGATATAACTCAGGATCAGTACAGGATAAGTAATGTAATGTATGTACACAGTGACCCCACCAGCAGAATAGTGAGTACAGCTCTGGAGTATAATACAGGATATAACTCAGGATCAGTACAGGATAAGTAATGTAATGTATGTACACAGTGACCTCACCAGCAGAATAGTGAGTACAGCTCTGGAGTATAATACAGGATATAACTCAGGATCAGTACAGGATAAGTAATGTAATGTATGTACACAGTGACCTCACCAGCAGAATAGTGAGTACAGCTCTGGAGTATAATACAGGATATAACTCAGGATCAGTACAGGATAAGTAATGTAATGTATGTACACAGTGACCCCACCAGCAGAATAGTGAGTACAGCTCTGGAGTATAATACAGGATATAACTCAGGATCAGTACAGGATCAGTAATGTAATGTATCTACACAGTGACCTCACCAGCAGAATAGTGAGTGCAGCTCTGGAGTATAATACAGGATATAACTCAGGATCAGTACAGGATAAGTAATGTAATGTATGTACACAGTGACCCCACCAGCAGAATAGTGAGTACAGCTCTGGAGTATAATACAGGATATAACTCAGGATCAGTACAGGATAAGTAATGTAATGTATGTACACAGTGACCCCACCAGCAGAATAGTGAGTGCAGCTCTGGAGTATAATACAGGAAATAACTCAGGATCAGTACAGGATAAGTAATGTAATGTATGTACACAGTGACCTCACCAGCAGAATAGTGAGTACAGCTCTGGAGTATAATACAGGATATAACTCAGGATCAGTACAGGATAAGTAATGTAATGTATGTACACAGTGACCTCACCAGCAGAATAGTGAGTACAGCTGTGGAGTATAATACAGGATATAACTCAGGATCAGTACAGGATAAGTAATGTAACGTATGTACACAGTGACCTCACCAGCAGAATAGTGAGTACAGCTCTGGAGTATAATACAGGATATAACTCAGGATCAGTACAGGATAAGTAATGTAATGTATGTACACAGTGACCCCACCAGCAGAATAGTGAGTACAGCTCTGGAGTATAATACAGGATATAACTCAGGATCAGTACAGGATAAGTAATATAATGTATGTACACAGTGACCTCACCAGCAGAATAGTGAGTACAGCTCTGGGGTATAATACTGGATATAACTCAGGATCAGTACAGGATAAGTAATGTAATGTATATACACAGTGACCTCACCAGCAGAATAGTGAGTACAGCTCTGGGGTATAATACTGGATATAACTCAGGATCAGTACAGGATAAGTAATGTAATGTATGTACACAGTGACTGCACCAGCAGAATAGTAAGTGCAGCTCTGGATTTCTATACGGTCTCTGAATGAATACCATTGCTCCGGGTTATCTCTATCGCCTCTTTGCTCTCATGAAGGTTTCCTCCTGTGATCATAAACTGAGATAAGAAGAAAAAACACAAAGCTTAGTTTTTAATAACAGATGGCTGAATGTGTTCTATCTGGTCTACAAAACTTACTTCCTAAAATAGGGAGAAAAAATAATAATTAAAGGGGTTCCTAATGATTAACCCTTTAACCCATTCTGTAATAAACCTGGAATATGGAATTGACCATCCAGGTTGACTTTTTAGTGACCCTACGAGAATAACTCATAGACATTTACCGGCTCTTACCTTCTCCACACCGATCTTCACCGCGCGTTCAATAATATCCACAAAGTCGTCTGTGAAGGGAGCAAAACACATTACTGCTGTGCAATCCTTCAGCTGGGAGGTCAGTGGTGGACACAGCAGGAGGGGGTTACATGTGGCTCCTGCCGGGGCGGACATTTTTCAGATATTGGGCGCAGGCAGGACATGCCAGTGTGAGGTGCAGAATTGCGTTCTATGCAGTTCTGCGTTTGCTCCTCCCCTCAGCTGTCCGGAGATTTCCGAAGATACAGTGAGGGGAGAGGAAGGCAGAGCAGAGGACGCAACTCTGGACCTCCCTCAGCCCCGTACACACTTCCCTTCTTGCACCTCCCTCAGCAAAAGGGACGTAGATTTTCATAGCCCCGCCCCTGTCAACTCAGCCCTGCCCCTGTCACCTCAGCCCCGCCCCTGTCACCTCAGCCCCACCCGTCACCTCAGCCCCGCCCCTGTCACCTCAGCCCCGCCTCTGTCACCTCAGCCCCGCCCCTGTCACCTCAGCCCCGCCTCTGTCACCTCAGCCCCGCCCCTGTCACCTCAGCCCTGCCCCTGTCACCTCAGCCCCGCCCCTGTCACCTCAGCCCCGTTCAGGGACGTAGATTTTCACAGCCCTGCTCACACCGTGTGAGCGGGGCTGTGCAAATCTACATCCCTCCTACTGACAGGAGCGGGGCTTGAAAAATCTATGCCCCTGAGTGGGGCTGAGGTGACAGGGGCGGGGCTGAGGTGACAGGGGCGGGGCTGAGAACATTTATGTCCCTCCTCTCCTCCTGAGGGAGATGCGAGGAAGGAACTGTGTATGGGGCTGAGGGAGGCGCATAGCTGCCTCCTGCCCAGCCTTCCCCTCAGCTGTCCCAAGATTTCCGAACATACAGTGAGGGGAGGGGCGAACGCAGAACTGCATAGGACGCATTTCTGCACCTCACACCAGCTCTAGAACTGCTCGGAATTTCCGTTGTGTAAACAGGGCCTTGGGGAGAAAAATTCCTTCCTGACTCCAAATCTGGCAATCGGAATAAATTCCTGGATCGACAACCCTCCTCCAAAATCTGATGACTGTAATATTTATAACTCTCTAGAATTATATAGACGGGGTCAGTACTTTCCTCAGGGAGAGGACACAACTTCTGGTGTAAGACGGAGATTCAAGTAGGCCATATAGCACTCCGCAGGCTCCTGGGTAAAAAAATATGCAAATCAGCTCATCACACCCCCTTCACAGGTAGTGTGTCCTGCAAACAGCTCCGGCTCTTTATATACAATGATTAAAGGGTTACATGAAGAGAGGAGGGGCACTTACTTATCTTGTGCCCTTTAAACAGTATCTTCCTTGAGTTGTTTCTTGATCTTTCTTGAATGGGAGCCATGTATATCTGTATGCAGTGAGCTCCCCCTAGTGGCGGGGTTAGTTTGTGTACAGTATGACGGTGTTATTAATGTGCACCGTACAGGGTGAATTCGTTCTGTATAAGTCAATCTCACCTTGATGTTTCCTCGTGCCTCTGTATATTCCTCTGAACATAGGATCGGTCAGATTTATTCCAATGTCTAAGAAGAAACACAACGGTAAAAACGTCAAATTAGGGGGAACTTTACTAAAACTGGCAATCTTTTAGAAAGGTTTAAACAGATGCAAAGCAGAAAAGATCTGGAGCACTGACCAGGCAATCTTGATAGTAGTATTTTTATTATTCATGCGTGCACCGGGCGACGGTGGCCGTTTCACGCACAGGGGCCTGATGACACATCTCTGTGGGTGAAACGGCTGCTGTCGCCCGGTGCACGCTACTGCCTCCGCTCCCTGCTTTACACTGCTACAGATCTTTTACCTATGTGGATCTAAAATCTTGCGCCCCCGTATCCCTTCCATATGCCGCCTGTATGTAATTCATTTCAATGAGCCGACTGGAGCGAAACACTGACTCCGGTCGCCTCATTTTTGCCCCATATGCGATTTTCTACCGGACCTCAAACTGTGGTCGACTACGGTTTTAGGTGCGGTGGGAAAACCGCATACGGGGCAAAAATGAGCCGACCAGAGTCAGCGTTTCACTCCAGTCAGCTCACTGAAATGAATTACATGCAGGCGGCATATGGCAGGGATGCGGGAGCGCAAGGTTTTAGCTCCCCCTAGCTGTATGCGGTCCCGTATTGGTAAAAACGTTATGTGAACCCAGTCTTAGCTCACCTGATTCCCCATATAGTATTGGACGGCGTACACGCCGCATCCAATGCCAGGTTGCTACCTATCTTGGTTAATCTTTTAGACAGGTTGTTGCAGGCAGATTTACTATTCTGGCTGTATAATGTGCCAAAAATAAAAGGGGGAGATTTATCAAAACCTGTGCAGAGGAAGCGTGGTGCAGTTGCCCATAGCAACCAATCAGCTCACTTCTTTCATTTTTAAAGAGGCCTGTGAAAAATGAAAGAAGCGATCTGATTGGTTGCTATGGGCAACTGCACAACGCTTCCTCTGCACTGGTTTTGATAAATCTCCCCTAAAGTGTCTAAAAGTTTACACAGAGCAGCGCAGGTTTTGGACTGGTCCCTTTAAAGGTAAAGTGACTTAGGCTGGGTCCACACTACGTTTTTGCCATACTGTTTTCAATCCGTTTTTCTAAAGAAAACCGTATGGCAAAAAACCGGATGGAACAGTATGGGAAAAAGTAAACCGTATGCGTTTTTAAACAGTATACTGTTTTTAAAAGTGCATTCAGTTCCGTCAGTTTTTATTTTTTTTAAAAACATAAGTTTTTGAAAATGTTGTCCATTTTTAATGGGAGGGGTCTTGGGTGGGGACTTTAGGATTCAAATGCGCATGTGCAAAGTAAAAACGTATACGTTTTCCCGTATGGAACCGTATACATGTGCGTTTCCCATTGACGTCCATGTTAAAAAAAAACGTATGCGGTTGCAGTACGGTTTTTAAATCGGAGACAAAATCACGGTCAACCACAGTTTTGACTCCGGTTTAAAAACCGTACTGCAACCGCATACGTTTATTTTTAACATGGACGTCAATGGGAAACGCACATGTATACGGTTCCATACGGGAAAAACGTATACGTTTTTACTTTACACATGCGCATTTGAATCCTAAAGTCCCCACCCAAGACCCCTCCCATTAAAAATGGACAAAATTTTCTAAAACGTATGTTTTTTTTTTTTTCTTATAAAAACTGACAGAACTGTATGCACTTTTAAAAACAGTATACTGTTTAAAAAACGCATACGGTTTACTTTTTTCCAAACTGTTCCATCCATTTTTTTGCCATACGGTTTTCTTTAGAAAATAACGGATTGAAAACAGTATGGCAAAAACGTAGTGTGAACCCAGCCTAAGATAGTTCTTCCTGTCACATGGTTATGGCGCCATTCATTCAGCAAAAACGACGATACGGGCACCTCATAGACTTATACAAAGGGTGTCAGCAAACTGTCACTCTAGTGCAATGGGTGAAACTACAACTCCCAGGATGCCCTGACAGCCGCAGGCTGTCAGGGCATCCTAGGAGTTGTAGTTTCAACCACTGCACTAGAATCATAGTCAATTAGCAGGGATACAAACATAGAGAACCCTATGAGGGGTACAGTGATCCTCACCAATGAATCTGAAGAGTGACATATTGTATCCGGCGTGGCTGAGCCTCTCTATTTCCTTCCCAGCATGCACTACAAGGCATCAGCCATCTTGCTACACCCTTCACCCCTCCCCCCCCCTCCATCTTGTTACACCCAAGCCCCCAACATATACAAAATAACATAAATAGCAGTCCATTCTATCAAGCGGGACAACAAAATATAAACAATGTAATACTTTATACAATATTATTATTCACTTTCTCTTTTTATAACTGTTTATGTGATTCATTGACCTGAAATTGTCCTCATTCGCCTTGGCCGCTATAGTATTTGGTCTCCGACAAGATGTCCGGCTCCCGACCTCTAGCGACCGACGCTACGGGCTGAGGAGATGTCGCGCGTCAGTTAGCCACGTGGTTCGCAAGTGACCAATCGCTGAAGAGAACGGCGAAACTCCCTTCAAAGTCACCTCCCAGGACTGGAGGAGGGGGTGGCAAGATGGCGGGGCTGCTGAGCCACCAGCAGAAGGTCCTGCGGCTGTACAAGAAGTCTATGCGACACCTGGAGTCCTGGACTGTGTTCAGGTAATGAAAAAACGCGGGTAGGTGTAGGGGACTGTGCACACTCGGGCGGGAAGACTCCTTGTCCTGCCTCAAACGCCTTCACCCGGGAGAGGACATTCAATGACAGCCGGGCAGGGGGAGGGGGGTTAGGGGGCACTTACTTACCTTGTGCCATTCTGTAGAGTTTATGATCACGTGACCTTCATGAACCCCCCCTGGCTACATTCTAAATAGTTACATTTTATTGCTGAATTTAGCACCAATCTGAATTGCAGTGTTGCAAACCTTGTTACAACTCTGGGTCCTCGACGCTGTTCACACATGGCAGATTTGTTGCAGAAATTTGACTTTGCAAAAGTCCCCGCACCTGTTACAGAAAGGGCCCCATTCACGTGGACAGAGCGCTGATCTGCAGGACTTTTTGCGGCGAATCCGCTTTTCATTCACTCACAGCCAGAAGAGGTCTTTCTATTCACTGTCTGCAAGCAGAGATCTGTACCTTCGCATGCAGCAAGCCAAGATCTTTCTATTCACTTACGGCAAGCCGAGATCTTTCTATAAACTCACGGCAAGCCGAGATCTTTCTATAAACTCACGGCAAGCAGAGATCTTTCTATAAACTCACGGCAAGCAGAGATCTTTCTATAAACTCACGGCAAGCAGAGATCTTTCTATAAACTCACGGCAAGCAGAGATCTTTCTATAAACTCACGGCAAGCAGAGATCTTTCTATAAACTCACGGCAAGCAGAGATCTTTCTATAAACTCACGGCAAGCAGAGATCTTTCTATAAACTCACGGCAAGCAGAGATCTTTCTATAAACTCACGGCAAGCAGAGATCTTTCTATAAACTCACGGCAAGCAGAGATCTTTCTATAAACTCACGGCAAGCCGAGATCTTTCTATAAACTCACGGCAAGCCGAGATCTTTCTATAAACTCACGGCAAGCCGAGATCTTTCTATAAACTCACGGCAAGCCGAGATCTTTCTATAAACTCACGGCAAGCCGAGATCTTTCTATAAACTCACGGCAAGCAGAGATCTTTCTATAAACTCACGGCAAGCAGAGATCTTTCTATAAACTCACGGCAAGCAGAGATCTTTCTCTAAACTCACGGCAAGCAGAGATCTTTCTCTAAACTCACGGCAAGCAGAGATCTTTCTCTAAACTCACGGCAAGCAGAGATCTTTCTCTAAACTCACGGCAAGCAGAGATCTTTCTCTAAACTCACGGCAAGCAGAGATCTTTCTCTAAACTCACGGCAAGCAGAGATCTTTCTATAAACTCACGGCAAGCAGAGATCTTTCTATAAACTCACGGCAAGCAGAGATCTTTCTATAAACTCACGGCAAGCAGAGATCTTTCTATAAACTCACGGCAAGCAGAGATCTTTCTATAAACTCACGGCAAGCAGAGATCTTTCTATAAACTCACGGCAAGCAGAGATTTTTCTATAAACTCACGGCAAGCAGAGATCTTTCTATAAACTCACGGCAAGCAGAGATCTTTCTATAAACTCACGGCAAGCAGAGATCTTTCTATAAACTCACGGCAAGCAGAGATCTTTCTATAAACTCACGGCAAGCAGAGATCTTTCTATAAACTCACGGCAAGCAGAGATCTTTCTATAAACTCACGGCAAGCAGAGATCTTTCTATAAACTCACGGCAAGCAGAGATCTTTCTATAAACTCACGGCAAGCAGAGATCTTTCTATAAACTCACGGCAAGCAGAGATCTTTCTATAAACTCACGGCAAGCAGAGATCTTTCTATAAACTCACGGCAAGCAGAGATCTTTCTATAAACTCACGGCAAGCAGAGATCTTTCTATAAACTCAAGGCAAGCAGAGATCTTTCTATAAACTCAAGGCAAGCAGAGATCTTTCTATAAACTCAAGGCAAGCAGAGATCTTTCTATAAACTCAAGGCAAGCAGAGATCTTTCTATAAACTCAAGGCAAGCAGAGATCTTTCTATAAACTCAAGGCAAGCAGAGATCTTTCTATAAACTCAAGGCAAGCAGAGATCTTTCTATAAACTCAAGGCAAGCAGAGATCTTTCTATAAACTCAAGGCAAGGAAAGAGATCGTTCCCTTCACCCACAGCAAGCAGAGATCTGTCCCTTTGCTTGCAGAAAGTGGAGATATTTCTTTCACTTAGAGCAAACGGCTATCTTTCTATTCACTTAGAACCAGCAGAGATCTCTTAATTTTACTGGCGCCAAGCGGCGCTCTTTCCACTTACTGGCGCCAAGCGGCGCTCTTTCCACTTACTGGCGCCAAGCGGCGCTCTTTCCACTTACTGGCGCCAAGCGGCGCTCTTTCCACTTACTGGCGCCAAGCGGCGCTCTTTCCACTTACTGGCGCCAAGCGGCGCTCTTTCCACTTACTGGCGCCAAGCGGCGCTCTTTCCACTTACTGGCGCCAAGCGGCGCTCTTTTCACTTACTGGCGCCAAGCGGCGCTCTTTTCACTTACTGGCGCCAAGCGGCGCTCTTTCCACTTACTGGCGCCAAGCGGCGCTCTTTCCACTTACTGGCGCCAAGCGGCGCTCTTTCCACTTACTGGCACCAAGTGGCGCTCTTTCCAGTGGGCTTGAAAAGGTGGATACAGTCCTAGGAAAGAGTCTCCTAGGACTGTATCCACCTTTTCCAGCCCACGGGAGCACCTGAAAGGTGAACTAATTTATGCAGGAAAAGTCATCAACTGCCGAGCCGAGAAGTTCGTGACGAATCGAATTTACTGTAAGTTCGCTCATCTCTACAAATCACAGCTGATGGAGGAAGATCTAGGAGGGAAGACGTTTCAGGATCTGCCTTATTGCAGTGGTCTCTCCTAGTACAGCACCGCTCTGGTATCAGCGAGCGCTATAGACCGGCCCATTCTATTACTAAGGTCTGTAAAGGCGACTACATGGTAGGGACTGGAGAATATGCAAAGGGACAGATCGGAACCTTAATTCAGTGGTTAAGAAATGGGGCCCCGTTCCTTTTGTGTAGTTGTGGGGCCGGCACCTTGTTCAGGACTGTGACCCTTGTGCCCTGCTGGCTGCATTGTTGTATATAGTTATGTGCTGTACAGGTTCGGTGGGTTCTGTATCCAGGGCAGCTCCGTCTTCATGCTGCAGTCTGATAGGACAGGAGTGAGCACAGAGGAGTGTTAGCCCCGCCCTCACTTCCTGGACTTTGTCCCGGCCTGTGCTTCAGCTGGGACAAAGATGATGCTGCAGCCGGACAGGATTATGTTCTGGATGGTTCGGGGACCCCTAGTGGTCTTTTTTTTTATTTATTTTTTTATAAGCCATGATTTCTATAAAAAGAAATATATATATAATTTTTTTATTTTTTTTTATGAAGTATATTAGAAAGGTTAATGTTTTGCCGAGATGTGCCCTATATATATACATGTTTTACATTCTGGCAGCGCCTATTTAAATAGACACTGTCATGAAAAGAAACCTTTTTGTTATGTCATAGAGAGATATCAAAAGTTTGTATCGGTCGCTCTAAGTGTTCAGATCCCAATGGATTACAAGAACGAGTTAGAAGTGTGCGCTAGGCGCGTTCTCTCTCGGCTGTGTCACGTGACCAGAACAGACTTCTCAAATGAGTCAATGGGACCTTTTTAGGGCTTTATTAATTAAACTTTACAAATTTTCCTAGAAATGGAACTTTACTGAATGGACACACATACATGTAACAGCTACCTCAGTTTTTTTATTATATTTTTTTTTAAACACTGTTACAAAACTACAACTCCCAGCATAGGCATGCTGGGAGTTGTAATTTTGCAACAGCTGGAGACAAACTGTTTGGAAAACGCTGATCTACCTGTTTAGACACGGGGAGGGTTAGACCCCCTGGGACCTCCACTGCTCTTGTTTACCCATGGACAAGGGTGTCTGAGTACTGCAGCTCAACCATTGTTACTGTTGCAGATGCCCAAGGTTATATATATATATATATACATATATATATATATTAGGGATCGACCGATATAGTTTTTTTTAGGGCCGATAATCGGTGGAGGTTAGGGCCGATAACTTATACTGATATTCCGGTATAAGTTATCGGCTATTTATCCCCCCTTGACACCGCTGCAGATCATTGATTTAAAGCGGGCGCTTTAAATCAATGCACTGCAGTGGCTTTTGTGGTGCCATAGGCCGCCGCCACCACCCGCTTCTTCTCTCCTCCTACCCGTCAGGGTGGTCCGGGCCATCCATCCTTCCTGTAGTATATACCGCCCAGCACTACGGGGGGGCCGGTCACGATGCGGTGGGGGCAGTGCGGGGGGCGGGGCATTATCGGCAAGGTACCGATAATGCCCAAAATCGTGATTATCGGCCACACCGATAATCGGTCGATCCCTAATATAAATTAAATATATATATATATATATATATTTCTTCCAGATATAAATTAATCCTGTATGTAACTTCCCCCGTACAGAGACCAGTTCCGCTATGAGGCCTGCCTGCTGAGAGCTCGCTTCGAGGAGCATAAGAATGAGAAGGACATGGTGAAGGCCACATTACTGCTGAAGGCGGGCGAAGAGGAATTCTTCATGCGCCAGCACCCCCTGCCGTACCTGTTCCCAGACTCCCCTGGAGGAACGTCCTACGAGAGATACGATTGCTACAAGGTCGGTATAATTGGTGGCAGCACATCAGTAACTTGTTTCCACCACAGTGGGATGTGAGAGGTTAATGGATTTCACTTTATAGGGGGTGGACATTTTTTTTTTTTTTTTTTTTTTTTTTTTTTTTTTGAGTCCCAGTGACCACACCAGCAGAATAGTGAGTACAGCTCTGGAGTATAATACAGGATATAACTCAGGATCAGTACAGGATAAGTAATGTAATGTATGTACACAGTGACCTCACCAGCAGAATAGTGAGTACAGCTCTGGGGTATAATACAGGATATAACTCAGGATCAGTACAGGATAAGTAATGTAATGTATGTACACAGTGACCCCACCAGCAGAATAGTGAGTACAGCTCTGGAGTATAATACAGGATATAACTCAGGATCAGTACAGGATAAGTAATGTAATGTATGTACACAGTGACCTCACCAGCAGAATAGTGAGTACAGCTCTGGGGTATAATACAGGATATAACTCAGGATCAGTACAGGATAAGTAATGTAATGTATGTACACAGTGACCTCACCAGCAGAATAGTGAGTACAGCTCTGGAGTATAATACAGGATATAACTCAGGATCAGTACATGATAAGTAATGTAATGTATGTACACAGTGACCTCACCAGCAGAATAGTGAGTACAGCTCTGGAGTATAATACAGGATATAACTCAGGATCAGTACAGGATAAGTAATGTAATGTATGTACACAGTGACCTCACCAGCAGAATAGTGAGTACAGCTCTGGAGTATAATACAGGATATAACTCAGGATCAGTACAGGATAAGTAATGTAATGTATGTACACAGTGACCTCACCAGCAGAATAGTGAGTACAGCTCTGGAGTATAATACAGGATATAACTCAGGATCAGTACAGGATAAGTAATGTAATGTATGTACACAGTGACCTCACCAGCAGAATAGTGAGTACAGCTCTGGAGTATAATAGGATATAACTCAGGATCAGTACAGGATAAGTAATGTAATGTGTATATACACAGTGACCTCACCAGCAGAATAGTGAGTACAGCTCTGGAGTATAATACAGGATATAACTCAGGATCAGTACAGGATAAGTAATGTAATGTATGTACACAGTGACCTCACCAGCAGAATAGTGAGTACAGCTCTGGGGTATAATACAGGATATAACTCAGGATCAGTACAGGATAAGTAATGTAATGTATGTACACAGTGACCTCACCAGCAGAATAGTGAGTACAGCTCTGGAGTATAATACAGGATATAACTCAGGATCAGTACATGATAAGTAATGTAATGTATGTACACAGTGACCTCACCAGCAGAATAGTGAGTACAGCTCTGGAGTATAATACAGGATATAACTCAGGATCAGTACAGGATAAGTAATGTAATGTATGTACACAGTGACCTCACCAGCAGAATAGTGAGTACAGCTCTGGAGTATAATACAGGATATAACTCAGGATCAGTACAGGATAAGTAATGTAATGTATGTACACAGTGACCTCACCAGCAGAATAGTGAGTACAGCTCTGGAGTATAATAGGATATAACTCAGGATCAGTACAGGATAAGTAATGTAATGTGTATATACACAGTGACCTCACCAGCAGAATAGTGAGTACAGCTCTGGAGTATAATAGGATATAACTCAGGATCAGTACAGGATAAGTAATGTAATGTATGTACACAGTGACCCCACCATCAGAATCGTGAGTGCAGCTCTGGAGTATAATACAGGATATAACTCAGGATCAGTACAGGATAAGTAATGTAATGTATGTACACAGTGATCCCACCAGCAGAATAGTGAGTACAGCTCTGGAGTATAATACAGGATATAACTCAGGATCAGTACAGGATAAGTAATGTAATGTATGTACACAGTGACCTCACCAGCAGAATAGTGAGTGCAGCTCTGGAGTATAATACAGGATATAACTCTGGATCAGTACAGGATAAGTAATGTAATGTATGTACACAGTGACCCCACCAGCAGAATAGTGAGTGCAGCACTGGGGTATAATACAGGATATAACTCAGGATCAGTACAGGATAAGTAATGTAATGTATGTACACAGTGACCTCACCAGCAGAATAGTGAGTACAGCTCTGGAATATAATACAGGATATAACTCAGGATCAGTACAGGATAAGTAATGTAATGTATGTACACAGTGACCTCACCAGCAGAATAGTGAGTACAGCTCTGGAGTATAATACAGGATATAACTCAGGATCAGTACAGGATAAGTAATGTAATGTATGTACACAGTGACCTCACCAGCAGAATAGTGAGTACAGCTCTGGAATATAATACAGGATATAACTCGGGATCAGTACAGGATAAGTAATGTAATGTATGTACACAGTGACCTCACCAGCAGAATAGTGAGTACAGTTCTGGGGTATAATACAGGATATAACTCAGGATCAGTACAGGATAAGTAATGTAATGTATGTACACAGTGACCTCACCAGCAGAATAGTGAGTACAGCTGTGGAGTATAATACATGATATAACTCAGGATCAGTACAGGATAAGTAATGTAATGTATGTACACAGTGACCTCACCAGCAGAATAGTGAGTACAGCTCTGGAGTATAATACAGGATATAACTCAGGATCAGTACAGGATAAGTAATGTAATGTATGTACACAGTGACCTCACCAGCAGAATAGTGAGTACAGTTCTGGGGTATAATACAGGATATAACTCAGGATCAGTACAGGATAAGTAATGTAATGTATGTACACAGTGACCTCACCAGCAGAATAGTGATTACAGCTCTGGAGTATAATACAGGATCAGTAATGTAGTTTCTCCAGTTATATTGTGTCTCACATTTTCTTGCATTTCCTACCATGTTGTAATGAATTCTGAAATATGTAAAACTGTTTTAATTATGCTCTTTTCCTAATGTTGTTCTCAGGTACCAGAGTGGTGTCTGGATCACTGGCATCCCTCGGAGAAGGCCAAGTACCCGGACTACTTTACCAAGAGAGAAGAGTGGAAGAAGCTTCGTGATGCAAGCTGGGACCGTGAGGTGCGATGTCCTGATGTGTACGACAATGAATGGGCACATGACCTGGTCCAGCCATATCCATAATGGGCAGTGGGTACCACGTCTAGAGCCAAGCTTGTGTGAAGGCTTAGACCAGTGTTTCCCATCCAGGGTGCCTCCAGCTGTTGTTAAACTACAACTCCCAGCATGCCCGGACAGCCTTAGGCAACCCTTACTACAGTGTTTCCCATCCAGGGTGCCTCCAGCTGTTGCAAAACTACAACTCCCAGCATGCCCGGACAGCCTTAGGCAACCTTTACTACAGTGTTTCCCAACCATGGTGCCTCCAGCTGTTGCGAAACTACAACTCCCAGCATGCCCGGACAGCCTTCGGCTGTCCGGGCATGCTGGGAGTTGTAGTTTTGCAACAGCTGGAGGCACCCTCGTTGGGAAACACAGGCTTAGACAGTACTGGGGGAGTAAATAATATAGTGTGTGATTCTCAGGAATCCTACAAACGTTTTTTGAGTCCTATCCTTATTCCATTTCTCCTAACCCCATCAGCCATGACACAGGAGGGATGTGCTAGTGCCCGACACTGTTTATTGTAGCTTATACCTTCTTGTATTTCCTTAGGTTCAACAAATCATGGAGGAGACCCCACCAGAAGGTCCAAAGACTGAAGCGTTGCCCCCAGCCCGCAGAGAGGGTGACCTGCCCCCACTGTGGTGGGATTATGTGACAAGACCACGTGAAAGACCCACATAAGAACAACAGCGCACAACAGTTCTCTCTAGTCAGTGTATATACAACACGCTCAGTATATATATTAAATATCTCTACACAACTCGGGCCGGGGTCCTGTCCATTTTGTTACTATCTAGTTCACTGGGATCAGTTGTTACCCAGATAAAATGGGAGTAGTTGTCCTCGTTGGCAGGGTGGTGGAGCGAACATACTTCTGACCCAACACACTTTTGTTAACCCCTTAAAGGGGTACTCCGCTGGAAAACATTATTATTTTTTTTTTAAATCAACTGGTGCCAGAAAGATAAAGATATGTAAATTACTTCTATTTAAAAATCTTAACCCTTCCCGTACTTATCAGCTGCTGTATGTTCCAGAGGAAGTTCTTTTCTTTTTGAATTTCTTTCCAGCTTGACCACAGTGTTTTCTGCTGACACCTCTGTCCATGTCAGGAATTGTCCAGAGTAGGAGCAAATCCCCATAGCAAACCTCTTCATCGCTGGACAGTTCCTAAAATGAACAAAGGTGTCAGCAGAGAGCACTGTGGTCAGGCTGGAAAGAAATTCAAAAAGAGAAGAACTTCTTCTGTATTATACAGCAGCTGATAAGTACTGAAAGGATTAAGATTTTTTAATAGAAGTAATTTACAAATCTAACTTTTTTTGGCACCAGTTAATAAAAAAAAAAAAAAACATTTCCACTGGAGTACCCCTTTAAGGACTTGCCTTTTTTCCTCCTGATCTGTAAATCATAACGCTTTTAATTTTCCACCTACAGTCCCTTAGATGTGCTTGTTTTTTGCACCACCAAATGTACTTTGTAATGACATCACAATATTACCAAAAAATCTACATAAAAAAAATATATACGGTTTGTGGGGGCATGTTTTTTTTTATTTTATTTATTTTAAGCCATTTTGCACATTTTGGGGGCTTCCGTTTCTCCGCAGTGCACTTTTCAGTACAGATGACACCTTATCTTTATTCTGTAGGTCCATACGATTACAATACCCAAATTATATGGGTTTTATTTTGTTTTACTTATTTGTAGAAAATATAATTTTTTTTTGTATGAAAATTCAGTTAATTTGTCCTCTTCTGACCCCTATAACTTTATTTATATATTTTTTTCGTATACAGGGATGTAGGAGGTTTGCGCTGTGATTTGTAATTTTTATTGGTACAATTTTATTTTATTTTTATCGCATTTTATTTAATTTTTTTTATGGCAAATGAGCACGGACTGGACAGTGAGGAGGCAGGTGAAGACAGGTGAAGACCCTCCCGCCGTTCTCTCAGCTGATCAGGACATTGTGATTTCAATGCGTTGGTCCAGATAAACCCGACTGAGCAGCTGGGGTTGTTTTTATTTTACATTTTTAGACCCCACAATCAACTTTGATTGTGGCGTCTAAAGAGTTTATACCAGGCATCACCCCAATCTGAAGTCTGGGATTAGTCACGGTTTATCCCACTATGATGCAGGTACAGGACGTACATGTGCACCGCACCCTGCGTCTTTAAGGGGAGAACTCTGGACACTAGTGAAACTACTTTACCGAACCCCTTGTGCAAGTCCAATTTAATGCAGTTGCTTTAGCAGATCTTAAAATGTTCCAGCTTTTGGAGCCAGATGGATGAATATGTGGTCACTGTCCCTTTTTAAATGAGATAAAATGGGAGTGCACACTATGAGGGACTTTTATCAATGTTTGCTTATGTATTTTTTTTTTTTTTTTTTTAGTAATTTTTTCCTTACTTTTTTTTTGCTTATCTGTGACTTATTTATCAACTGCTTTCAGCCTGTTGATAATTTTCTTTCACGTAAGCAATTTTTCCTTTTTTTACTTTGGTAGTAGCTTTTTCTGCTCCATGTTTGAGCTGGAGTAAATTCAGTCAATTTTTAACGCTGTTGCGACTTTTTTTTGCGCAGTTGCGACTGTCGCAGTTAATAAATACCTGACTACCCGTAGTCCATTTTAAAATTATTACTACGTAGTTAATTTTTGGAAAACTTACTTTTCTCGCTTTCCAGTCAAAAAGTCGCACGAAAAATCACGTAGTCGCAGTTGCGACAATTATAGTAAAGAAAACCTGACTAAACCCGTTGATAAATGTCCATATATATTTAGTGACCCACTAATCCACAATGGGGTAAACCACTTCTCGTAGAGGAGCAGAAATCCTGAATCCAATCGGAAATGACACTTGCGGGCTGCAAATACTTTAAGGGGTACTCCGCTGCTCAGTGTTTGGAACAAACTGTTCTGAACGCTGGTGCCGGGAGCTTGTGATGTCTAGCCCCGCCCCTTCATGTTGTCACGCCCCGTCCCCTCAATGCAAGTCTATGGGAGGGGGTGTGACGACTGTCATGCCCCCTCCCGCAGATTTGCATTGAGGGGGCAGGTCCATAGCGTCACGAGCTCCCGGCTCCAGCGTTCGGAAGTTTGTGCCAAACGTTGAGCAGCGGAGTACTCCTTTTAAAGTATCATGCGGACACTGAGGAGCGCTCAGAGGCAAACACCGGCCGTTTCCCACGTCAGATATGTGCGAAATGGCCGGCGTTTACCTCTGCACGCTCCTCAGTGTCCATGTGTCCGATACCGTGACCTCGGACTCCTGAACGTCTAGATACCTGCTGAGCGGTGAGTGCATGTATATTTCTACTATGGCGCCTTTTTAAATGATGCTTTATATAGGTGCTTTCTAGTACATTTAACCTCTTAAGGACCCATGACGTACCGGTACGTCATGAGTCCGCTCCCATTCTATAACGCAGGGCCATGGGTCCCTCTAACATAGGCCGGGACCCGTGGCTAATGCTAATAGTGCGCGGCACTGATCGCGGGGCCGAGCAGTATAAACCCCTTAGACGCGGCGTTCAAAGTTGAACACCGTGTCTAAAGTGAAAGTAAAACCATGCCGGTTCGCTCAGGGAGCTGTTGGGGATCGCCGCGGCGACATCGCGGCTTCCCGAGCAGCTTACATGACAGCCGGAGGATCCCTACCTGCCTCCTGGTGTCCGATCGCCGAATGACTGCTCAGTGCCTGAGATCCAGACATGAGCAGACAAGCGGCAGAATCATCGATCACTGGTTTCCTATGAGAATAAAAGTTTGAATCACCCCCCTTTTCCCATAAAAAAAGTGTAAATAAAAATAAACATATGTGGTATCGCCACGTGCGGAAATGTCTGAATTATAAAAATATATCGTTAATTAAACCGCATGGTCAATGGCGTGCGCGCAAAAAAATTCCAAAGTCCAAAATAGGACTTATTGATCATTTTTTCATGATATAAAATGTGACCAAAAATGCACTATCACTGCAAAAATGGTATCGCTAGAAACTTCAGATCACGGCGCAAAAAATGAGCCCTCATACCGCCCCATACACGGAAAGATAAAAGTTATAGGGGTCAGAAGATGACAATTTTAAACGTATACATTTTTCTGCATGTAGTTATGATTTTTTCCAGAAGTACCGTATATTCCGGCGTATAAGACGACTTTTTAACCCCGACTTTTTTTCGGAAAAGTCGGGCGTCATCTTATACCCGGACCCCAATATACATCTTATATTGGGGTCCGGGATAGGAAAACTTATGACTATCTGCCCGGGCCGGCTCCCGTGTGCGGGGGCCGGCCAGAGCAGATAAAAACTAATTACTGATACTAAAAACCAGGGTGTCTCCAGCTGTTGTGAAACTACAACTCCCAGCATGCCCGGACAGCCTTTGCTGGTCCGGGCATGCAGGTAGTTGTAGTTACACAACAGCTGGAGGCACCCTGGTTTTTAGTATCACGGGAGCAGATAATCATAGCTTTTCCTATGCCGGACATCCCTGTGTCCGAAAGATCTTTTTGGGACATAGGGATGTCTGCCGGTCACTCACCATTACCCGACCGGCAAGCGTCCTCCTCCGCCTCTATGGTTGTACGCACGGGACGTCAGTGACGTCCTCCTGCGACCTTAGAGATGTAGGAGGACCGCAGGACCATCGCAGGAGGACGCACGCCGGCCGGGGCCTGGTGAGTGACCGGCGGCACGTCATCTTCTTCAGTGATCCGGTCACCGCTCCTACAGGCTGGTCCATAGCAGTAGATGGTGACCCCGGGCCGGAGGAGCGGTAATCAGAACACTGTGGGGGCAGTACAGACATACAGCCTCCAGCCATACATTGTATATGGCTGGAGGCTGTATGTCTGTGAGGGGGGGGGGACGTACTGTTTACTAATGTGGGGGAAGCTGCCTACTATTGTGGGGGGAACTGCCGACCTAATGTGGGGGAACATGCGGCCTACCTGATGTGGGGGGGGGGGGAACTACATGGTACTGTACATCGCGGTAGAAGGGGTAGTCTTATACGGCGAGTATATCCCAAACTCTATATTTTAACTGTAAAAGTTGGGGGTCGTCTTATACGCCGGCATATACGGTAACACAAAATCAAACCTATATAAGTAGGGGATCATTTTAATCGTATGGACCTACAGAATAATGATAAGGTGTCATTTTTACTGAAAAATGTACGGCGTAGGAACAGAAACCCCAAAAAGTTTAAAACATTTTTTTTTTTTTCAATTATGTCTCACAATGATTTTATTTTTTTTCCTTTCGCCGTAGATTTTGGGGTAAAATGACTGATGTCATTATAAAGTAGAATTGGTGGTGCAAAAAATAAGCCATCATATGGATTTTTAGGTGCAAAATTGAAATGTTATGATTTTTTAAAGGTGAGGAGGGAAAAACGAAAGTGGAAAAACCCTGGGTCCTTAAGGGGTTAATGACTATTCCACAGACGTTCACAGTTACATATGTTCTCAGGCCAAAGTTACTGCCGCTATAGATGAGGTTGGCCTACTGTGGTGCAATAGGTAGACTTATATTTACACTCACGTCTGATCCCAGGAAGGACAGGGCAAGAAAACCTTTCACGGCATGAAAGACAATCAGCACTGATTCTAGAGTTAGTGCTGCCTGCCAGCAAGTGTAAGATTAGTGTATTGCAGAGAGACCCTTGTTTAACCTCTTCTCTCTGACGAAGATAAACTTGAAGATGACAAGCTTGAGCACTTTATACTTGCAGCATGGACAGGGGGCAGAAACAGTGATTTTATTGGAGCCAGATTGTACCTAAGTGGAGCCCATGTGACCGTGGTGTATGTAAGCCGAGCAGGAGCTATGGCACTGGCAAGAGCCAGGCCTTAAAGGGGTACTCCGGTGGAAAACTTTTTTTTTTTTATTTAAATCGAATGGTGCCAGAAAGTTAAACATATTTGTAAATTACTTCTATTAAAAAAATCTTAATCCTTCCAGTATTTATTAGCTGCTGAATACTATAGAAGAAATTATTTTCTTTTTGGAACACAGAGCTCTCTGCTGACATCACGAGCACAGTGCTCTCTGCTGACATCTCTGTCCATTTTAGGAACTGTCCAGTGCAGCATATGTTTGCTATGGGGATTTTCTCCTACTCTGGACAGTTCTTAAAATGGACAGAGATGTCAGCAGAGAGCACTGTGCTCGTGATGTCAGCAGAGAGCTCTGTGTTCCAAAAAGAAAATAATTTCCTCTGTAGTATTCAGTGGCTAATAAGTACTGGAAGGATTAAGATTTTTTTTATTAAAAGTAATTTACAAATCTGTTTAACTTTCTGGCACCAGTTGATTTAATAAAATACGTTTTCCACCGGAGTACCCCTTTAACTAACGGGTTTAGGCCTACCTCTTCGCCTTGCAAAGGGAGGCTGGATTAGGGATTTTTACTGCAACCATTGGCTGAGAGAATCATGTGACCAAGGTATCATTCATCTGTGGAAAGTAATGCAGAAACATTAACCCTTTCCCCCCTGTAAGACCTCAGTGTATGCAATGGATGTGGTGTGATACACACAGATACTTCAGGACTAACTCTCCAGTACCTCATGGACATTTATGCATTACACGAAAAAACACCTTTTCTCTTAGCCACGCGACAACATCATCACATTAGTCAAGTGTGGACACTGGATAAGGGACACTTTTTTTTAATTTTTATTTATTTATTTATTTTTATTTTTTTTAGGGGCTAAACAACATCCGGCAGTAGTCAGTTAGAGACGGTCTTCATCAGGGTCAACACTGTTCCCACAAGCTTTTCTCCTGACCACAACATAACGTGTAGCTCGACCATCAGTAGTGGCCCCCTGAAGCTTAGACCTTTTTGGGCCACCATGGAGATGTTGGGTAGACATTGGGCCTCTTCTACACAGAACTTTTGCATAAGAGCTGGCAACGCGTCCCCTCCTCTCAGCGTAAGGCTCGGTTCACACATCGGAATGTCGATGCAGAATCCGGCACGAAGATTCTGCTGCAGCCCCATTGAATTCAATGGAATCCTGCTGCGCCGTGCACACTGCGGAATTTCCGTTGCCAGATGGTTCCGGCACGGAAATTCGATTTTCCGCGTCCACACAAGAATAAACACATTAATTCTTTGTGCAGAGTCTGCACGGAATGCCTATCCCTCTATGAGATGGGGCGGTTCTAGCGGTGGCATATTACGTTGGCACCCCGCAGTGTCCGGAATGTCGCGGAGATTCTTTGTGCGGACATCCCGTCGTGTGAACATAGCCTAATTGGCAATCCGCATCACGACCCGTGATCAGAAAAACATAGTTGCTTTTTTTCCAGTAACTGTGCCACCCTTGTACTTCGTGTATTTGTGGTATTGCAGCTCCGTTTCCATTGACGTGACTAAAGCGGAGGTGATGTACCACACACAACCAGGACAGACGTAGCGATATTTTTAGAGCCACTGAGCCGGACCGCACTTTTATCGGTGTCATTTTTTGCAAGAGTATCTGTACTCCCCATATTACCGCGGCACAGAGGGGAAGATTTACTAAAAACCTGTGTAGAGAAAAAGTTGACCAGTTGCCCATAGCAACCAATCAGATCGCTTCTTTCATTTTCACAGGCCCTATTAAAAATGAAAGTAGCAATTTGGTTGCTATGGGCAACTGGTCCACTTTTCCTCTGCCCAGGATTCTGTTGCAACGTGCACACGGTGGAATTTCCAATTCCGGCCTCCGTAGAAAGAATTGACTTGTGGAATAATTGCCTGGAAATTTTCCAGGCAGACATTCAACTGTGTGAACATAGCCTAACTTTCTTTAAAGGGGTACTCCTGTGGAAAACTTTTTATTTTTTTTTAAATTTTTTTTTTATTATAAATCAACTGGTGCCAGAAAGTTAAACAGATTTGTAAATTACTTCTATTAAAAAAATCTTCATCCTTCCAGTACTTATTAGCAGCTTTTCTTTTTGGATTTCTCTGATGTCACGACCACAGTGCTCTCTGCTGACCTCTGCTGTCCATTTTAGGAACTGTCCAGAGCAGCATATGTTTGCTATGGGCATTTTTTCCTGCTCTAAACAGTTCCAAAAATGGACTGCAGAGATCAGCAGAGAGCACTGTGGTCGTGACATCAGAGAAATCCAAAAAGAAAAGCATTTCTTCTGTAGTATATAGCCCCTAATAAGTACTGGAAGGATTAAGATATTTTTAATAGAAGTAATTTACAAATCTGTTTAACTTTTTTTTTTTTTAAATCAACTGGTGCCAGAAAGTTAAACAGATTTGTAAATTACTTCTATTAAAAATATTTTAATCCGTCCAGTACTTATTAGGGGCTATATACTACAGAAGAAATGCTTTTCTTTTTGGATTTCTCTGATGTCACGACCACAGTGCTCTCTGCTGTCCATTTTTGGAACTGTTTAGAGCAGAAAAAAATGCCCATAGCAAACATATGCTGCTCCTAAAATGGACAGAAGAGGTCAGCAGAGAGCACTGTGGTCGTGACATCAGAGAAATCCAAAAAGAAAAGCTGCTAATAAGTACTGGAAGGATGAAGATTTTTTAATAGAAGTAATTTACAAATCTGTTTAACTTTCTGGCACCAGTTGATTTAAAAAAAAAAAAAAGTTTTCCACGGGAGTACCCCTTTAAGGGGAACAGCCTCTTTCTGAAAGAAAACCTCCTAAAAAGGGGTACATCTTAGGCCATACCCCCTTGTGATGTCACGCCACACCCCCTCCATTCATGGCAATGGGAGGGGGCGTGACGGCAGTCACGCCCATTCCCATTGCCATGAATGGAGGGGGTGTGGCGTGACCTCACGACCATGGTTGCCCAGACCCAGTGTTCTGAACATAATGTTCAGAACGCTGGGTGTTTGCATGGAGATTGCGGGGGTCCCAGTGGCCAGGACATAAGATGTCTAGCAACGGAGTATCCCTTTTAAAGGGGTACTCGAGTGGAAACCAAATTTTTTTTTAATCATCTGGTGCCAGAAAGTTAAACAGATTTGTAAATTACTTCTAATAAAAAATCTTAATCCTTCCAGTATTTATCAGCTGCTGTATACTACAGAGGAAGTTGAATTTCTTTCTGGAGGTTTTTTTTCTGTCTGACCACAGTGCTCTCTGCTGACACCTCTGTCCATGTCAGGAACTGTCCAGAGCAGGAGCAAATCCCCATAGCAAACCTATCCTGCTCCGGACAGTTCCTGATATGGACAGAGATGTCAGAAGAGAGCACTGTGGTCAGACAGAAAAAAAACTCCAGAAAGAAATTCAACTTCCTCTGTAGTATACAGCAGCTGTGATAAGTCCTGGAAGGATAAAGATATTTTAAATAGATGTAATTTACAAATCTGTTTAACTTTTTGGAATCAGTTGATTTGAGAAAAATAGTTTTTCACTGGAGTACCCCTTTAAAGGGGTACTCCGGTGCTAAGACATCTTATCCCCGCCAAAGGATAGGGGATAAGATGCCTGATCGCGGGGGTCCCGCCGCTGGGGACCCCCGTGATCTTGCACGCAGCACCCCGTTAGAATCAGTCCCTGGAGCACGTTCGCTCAGGGTCTGATTACTGGCGATGACGGGGGCTGGAGCATTGTGATGTTACGGCCCCGCCCCCGTGTGATGTCATGCTCTGCCCCCTGAATGCAAGCCTATGTGAGGGGGCGTGACAGCTGTCAGCACATAGGCTTGCATTCAGGGGGCGGAGCGTGATGTCACACTGGAGCAGGGCCATGACATCACAATGCTCCGCCCCCCGTGATCGCCAGTAATCAGACCCGGAGCGAACGTGCTCCGAGACTGATTCTAACGGGGTGCGGCGTGCAAGATCACGGGGGTCCCCAGCGGTGGGACCCCTGCGATCAGGCATCTTATCCCCTATGCTTTGGATAGGGGATAAGATTTCTTAGCTCCGGAGTACCCCTTTAAATCTTACCTACCCCTCTGTGTCATGGAGGTAACTGAAAAGTTTAGTTTCTACATTGCAACAGATCATAGGAGGAGCACAGCCTCACCGCTATGTGTGAACATCGGGGGAGTTTTACCAAAACCGGTCCAGAGGAAAAGTTGCTGAGTTGCCCATAGCAACCAATCAGATCGCTGCTTTCATTTTTCAGAGGCCTTTTCAAAAATGAAAGTAGCGATCTGATTGGTTGCTATGGGCAACTGGTCAACTTTTACTCTGGACGGGTTTTGATGAATCTCCCCCATAGTCTTGGGGTACATATGTGTAATTTTACACTGCGGGCAGGTGGCACAGACATACAGGTAAAGACCCAAATGACAAAATACTAGCAGGTAATAATACACACTCAGATAAATATCAGATAAGCAAAAAGAGTCATTAAAGGGGTACTCCGCGGCTCTGCGTTCGGAACAAATTGTTTCAAACGCTTAGAGACGGTGCCGGGACCTTGTGACGTCATAGCCCTGCCCCCTCATGACCACGCCCCGCCCCCTCAATGCAAATCAATGGGAGCGGGCGTGACTATCGTCACGCCCCCTCACATAGACTTGCATTGAGGGGGCGGAGCGTTTTGTTATCAGGGGGTGGGGCTATAACGTCACAAGGTCCCGGCGCTGTCTCTAAGCGTTTGAAACAATTTGTTTCAAATGCAGAGCAGCGGAGTACCCCTTTCAGTGGGTATTTCAGCCCCAATAAACCTCTCCCCTATCCAGATCTCCAAAACAGGGCTCCAACTTTCCAAGCTACATGGAGTAGTAGGTTAGTACGCTCCTAATGCATTGTGGGAGGGCTGGAGATATGGATGAGGGATACATTTTTAGGAGCTAGAATACCCCTTTAAAGGGAACCGATCACATATAAAATGCAGGTTAATCAGCTGGCATCATAGACAGGAGGAGATGAGGAGAATACGTTATGTGAATATATTGGTTTTCACTAGTGCTTGCTGAGTGGGCGAGGCTTAGCAAAAGGGGGCGTGGTCACCTGTTTGCCAGGTTTATGGCATCTTATGACCTAAACTGCTGTTGACATTTCTGCTACCTCAGAGCTTTCTCCGCTCTCAGCATATGTGCGCTGGATTTACATATAGGCGTCCTCTTCTACATACATCCAGCTAGCCTGTGCACTGAGGGGGCATTTTTAGACTTGGGTGGTCTTGATTAATGCCCCCCCCCCCCCTTAGCGATTGACATTTACCTGTGTATTAGTTTGCATGTAGAGAGCTGTCAGTCACTGAGCAGGAGCAGAGATTTATATGAATAAAGGACAAGCTATCCTGAAGCATTTCCTACAAAATTATTTTAAATATCATCTGCTCAGCTCCTCCTGCTCTATAACCTAATACCTGCAGATTGTACTGTATTGTATATATCATCTGCTCAGCTCCTCCCACTCTATAACATGATACCTGCAGATTGTACTGTATTGTATATATCATCTGCTCAGCTCCTCCTTCTCTATAACATGATACCTACAGATTGTATTGTATTGTATATATCATCTGCTCAGCTCCACCTGCTCTATAACATGATACCTGCAGATTGTTCTGTATTGTATATATCATCTGCTCAGCTCCTCCTGCTCTATTACATGATACCTGCAGATTGTACTGTATTGTATATATCATCTGCTCAGCTCCTCCTGCTCTATTACATGATACCTGCAGATTGTACTGTATTGTATATATCATCTGATCAGCTCCTCCTGCTCTATAACATGATACCTGCAGATTGTACTGTATTGTATATATCATCTGCTCAGCTCCTCCTGCTCTATAACATGATATTGGCAGATTGTACTGTATTGTATATATTATCTTCTCAGCTCCTCCTGCTCTATAACATACCTGCAGATTGTACTGTATTGTATATATCATCTGCTCAGCTCCTCCTGCTCTATTACATGATACCTGCAGATTGTACTGTATTGTATATATCATCTGCTCAGCTCCTCCTGCTCTATGATGTTACCTGCAGATTGTACTGTAAATATCATCTGCTCAGCTCCTCCTGCTCTATAACATGATATCTGCAGATTGTACTGTATTGTATATAACATCTGCTCAGCTCCTCCTGCTCTATTACATGATACCTGCAGATTGTACTGTATTGTGTATATAATCTGCTCAGCTCCTCTTGCTCTATAACATGATACCTGCAGATTGTACTGTATTGTATATATCATCTGCTCAGCTCCTCCTGCTTTATAACATACCTGCAGATTGTACTGTATTGTATACATTGTCTGCTCAGCTCCTCCTGCTCTATAACATGACACCTGCAAATTCCACTGTATTGTATATATCATCTGCTCAGCTCCTCCTGCTCTATTACATGATACCTGCAGATTGTACTGTATTGTATATATCATCTGCTCAGCTCCTCCTGCTCTATTACATGATACCTGCAGATTGTACTGTATTGTATATATCATCTGATCAGCTCCTCCTGCTCTATAACATGATACCTGCAGATTGTACTGTATTGTATATATCATCTGCTCAGCTCCTCCTGCTCTATAACATGATATTGGCAGATTGTACTGTATTGTATATATTATCTTCTCAGCTCCTCCTGCTCTATAACATACCTGCAGATTGTACTGTATTGTATATATCATCTGCTCAGCTCCTCCTGCTCTATTACATGATACCTGCAGATTGTACTGTATTGTATATATCATCTGCTCAGCTCCTCCTGCTCTATGATGTTACCTGCAGATTGTACTGTAAATATCATCTGCTCAGCTCCTCCTGCTCTATAACATGATATCTGCAGATTGTACTGTATTGTATATAACATCTGCTCAGCTCCTCCTGCTCTATACCATGATACCTGCAGATTGTACTGTATTGTGTATATAATCTGCTCAGCTCCTCTTGCTCTATAACATGATACCTGCAGATTGTACTGTATTGTATATATCATCTGCTCAGCTCCTCCTGCTTTATAACATACCTGCAGATTGTACTGTATTGTATACATTGTCTGCTCAGCTCCTCCTGCTCTATAACATGACACCTGCAAATTCCACTGTATTGTATATATCATCTGCTCAGCTCCTCCTGCTCTATAACCTGATCCCTGCATATTGTACATGTGACAGGTCCCCTTGATAAATTCCAGTTTTCACCCACACAAAACATAATGAGGATATTTTTCAAAAATTCCCAGTTAGATATTTCAAGGAATGACTTCATACGAGACACATGCAGATACCTTTATCCAGGTTTTCTTTATTCTTTTTTTTTATGTAGGCTGAAGCAATAGTTACAATGTACGGGGGAGGCACAGTTACATCAAAAAGTCATTTAAACAATGTAAAACAACCTGCACAGGGAGAGGTCAACTCTCAGTACAAACTAGCATCTAAACACAAGAGCAGAAGAACCCGCGCATTTATTTGTCGCAACAACCCGAGTCTTCTGCCGTGACACTGCGATACAATATGCAAAAAAGAACACAAAACAGAACGATAAAAAGAGGGCGTAATCCTACAGTGAACGTGGCGGTATTCTCATACTATACGTTCACTGGTCGGGGGTGGGGGAGGAATGACAACCACGTACTTCATACTAGCCACTTAATTCATTTCAGACATGGATAACTGTGTCCTTATATTAAACAAAAAAAGAGGTGTATCCATCCGATACACACAGAGTGAGGGGCAGCCATTTTGTCGGCCTTATCAATACTCGCAAGTAGGTGGCCAATGGACTCCCAAGAAGGTACGGACATCGGTTGTTATTGAATTGTTGAGTGTACAAAATGTCTGCTGTGATTTTAGTGGCGTAATGATGTTGTATAAAGTGGACCTGGATACATGCATTGGGGGGGTGGCAGCCATTTTGTTGGCTGTACCAAGTGTCACGTGTAGGCAGTCGATCCATATACTTGTCATAGTCACTAAAGGGGTGGAAGAGAACTTGAATCTGCTGTCGTGATCACATGATCACTGTGGTTTTGACTTTCTGGCATAGATAATTAAATTTTGGCGGGAAAAGATGGCCGCCACGTACATGGCAGCAACTCTATTCTGGCTTATAGCAAAGTGCCCAACTCAACAATGTCTATAAGTCCATTTAAGAAAAGTTGCCTTAGAAAACTCTAGGGCCAACCTTAAGAGATATTTTCCTCAACGCACTGGGGGCAGCCATTTTGTGGGCTATATTAATAATCATAAGAAGGTAACCAATTGGTTAGTAACTAATGTATCTTAGGCTTATCAAAACTTTTTAGTGTCCATATTATAGGTTCAATACCTTAAAACTGTGTTTCCCAACCAGTGTGCTGCCAGCTGTTGTAAAACGACAACTCCCAGCATGCCCGGACAGCCGAAGGCTGTCCGGTCATGCTGGGAGTTGTCGTTTTATAACAGCTGGCGGCACACTGGTTGGGAAACACTGCTCTACAAGGTTTCAACGTGAAGGTAATCGGTTGTTGTTAACAGCATTTAGTGATACGCTTTACAGCAGGACCTATAGACATAAGCACAATAGACCTGCCTAGACCCTATTGACATGAAAGGGAGCCTTTTCTAAGCATGCTCCGTGACCTTTGCAGAGGTCATTGTACAGGAAGGGGAGGCTGATCTGTGAGCAGCAGCTATTGGGAATGGTGATGGATCCTCTTATCTACACACTGGTGTCGCCTTTCACTGTAATTCTGTCTGTGATGGTAAGGAGAAGACTGCTGGGAAGTGATCAGTACAGAACAGGAAGTCTCATATTAATTTTAGGCCTAGTAGCCAGAATGGAAACTGCAAGATTTAAGGATTATGTTATAATATAAATAACAAAAAATGAAGAATTAGAAAATAAAATCTAAGATTCTTAAAAAAAAATAGCTTAGAGACAAAATGGCTGTCCTCTTTGATGTTAGCTTGGCTTGTTATGTAAAAACAAAATGGCCGCCTTCTTAATACTTTTCTTACTTAATACCGATCTCTGAGTTTAAGAAAGACCTCAAAAAAATAAAATGGAAACTTCAAGATTTAAGGATTATGTTATAATATAAATAGTAAAATAAAGAAATGGAAAATAAAATCTAAGATTCTTAAAAAATTAGCTTAGAACAAAAACACAGTCTGGGGACAAAATGGCTGTCCTCTTTGATGTTAGCTTAGCTTGTTATGTAAAAACAAAATGGCCGCCTTCTTAATACTTTTTTTTTTCTTTGCCCTAAACTCAGAGGGTGGTTTTAAAGAAAAACCTCAAAAAAATGAAAACAAAAAAATTTAAATCACTAGACTTTAAAAAATTTTAATTTTATTTTACCATGCCCTGAAATAACGCCGTACTGCATCATAACATGTGGAAAGGAACCACAGCAGCGCACGTCTTCATACATGAAACACGACAACTTCACGAGTTACTTTACATCTTAAACGACAGCCAGAAAGGAATTTGCAGAGTTGGGTTTTCGGAGATTAGCACCTTTGACGATATTGCATTTTTTTTTTGGCATCAATTTATCCAATGGGCCCCACTATCCTGTATAACCGCGTACTTCCCCCTCAAACCGCAAAAAAAGATGCCGATCCTTATCCTGAAATATATTTCTACAATTCTAAATATATTGCTCTAGAAAGAAATAGCAATGTCATCATATATATATATAAAATAGAGGAATTTGTGTTTTTTTTTTTTTGGTGGGGGGGAAAGAGGTATTTATTTATTTATTTTTTTAATTATCGGGGGGTGGGGGTCACTAAGCACTATACATTGGAAATTTGCAAGATTCCTGCTTAAAATAGACATTTTTTACATTGTCATTGCTGTATCCATAAATGTGATTTTAGGTATCTGAGGGATAAGTTTCCAAGTTTCTTAAAAAATTTCTTGGCCCAAAAAATTTAAGAAAATACTAACTAATTATGAAAAAAATATTAAAATTCTAACTATATTTTTGAAATTTCAGAAACTTTTTTTTTTTTCTCATCGAAGAAGCTGGTCCAGTGAATCGTAGATTGTGTTGGCAGATAAGAAGCATTTGGCCCATTTTGTGTGCCCAATAGAAGGGTCATTAGGATGGCCTATTCTAGTTATATCTGGAGTTACATGTAGGTCTTCGATATATACTGTATATATATATATATATATATATATATATATATATATATATATATATAAAATTTCTTGCCAACAAGCGGAGTCATGACCGATTCATTGACAAAAAAAAAATTGGTAACTACAATGGGCATTTTTGAGCCTTGTATGTTAAAAACTTGTTGACTAACAACTATTAAAAGTTCAGTTTGAGAACAGAAAAGCTCTGACTTAGAATTTATAAAGTCAAACTTTTTGTGAATTTATATATATAAAAAAAAAAATGATTTGGCTCCAGAAGTTGCCTTCTAAAATGATATTGAAAACTGCCGTGAAGGCTTCGATGAATATCTAAAAAGATTCAAAACTTTTTCAAAACAATAGTAAATTAAATAAATTAAACATGCCCAAAACCCAAAAATTCTAATTATTAAATAAAAGGGGCTCTAGTTTGTGTGATCGGATATTGAACCGGCGTTCCATGTACGTCAGGATCACCTAAAAGCATTTCAAGGTTCTTTCTAGTATCAATTCCAAACTTCTGCAGATTTCTTTTGACCTCTTGTGATTAGTATTAATCTATATACATAAAATTCTGTGTGTTTTGTTTCTTTAAAAAAATGTGCTACAGTGCTACTTCCCACCGTGAAACAGTCTAAAAAATTATTATTTTTTTTCACAGATAATTTACTCAAAACTAAATAAAAACTGTCTACCTTCCATGGAAGTCCTGTGCCAAATGTGTGTAAAACATTTGAAAAAATTTACAAGAAAAAAAAAAAAATACAATTTTGTTTTGTAAAACCATTTGCCTCCACAATACAGCGATGAGTGGGTGTAAAGTGTCGTTTAGATGTGATCGAAACATTGCAAACTTGTGACCCAGCCAGCTGGGCCTTTCAAATGTGAATACACAGTTTTTAGTTTATTTTTTTTTTACTATTTTTTTTTTTTACATTTTATTTTTAATAATTTTTTTTTTTGTGATTCTATTTTACATCTGTGAACTCCCAGCTAACGTAATTGTTTAATATCTCTATAATTGCCTTAGCCATTTTTTATGAATTATTAGAATTAACATTATACTTAACCCCTTATTATGCTAGTACTTGGGTGAGATAATGAGAGCGCACATATTTATTTTTAAACAAAAAAAAAAAAAAGTTGAGTGCTTTATGATATAGGAGGAACAGGCGGCGGGGGGGGGACATTTTACCAGTCTTCAAAGATGGCCGCCATTTCATGCGCCAGTTTCCTGGACATGTGATATCTCACTGGTAGCCATTGCCTTGGCCCAAAAATGGCTTCCAAAAATCTGGTAACATTTTTTCAAAAACAGTGCCCCACCTGTCCACTGGTTGTGTGTAGTATTTCAGCTCCAGCAGCTTTCACATCAAAGAAGCTAATACCTATACCAGACACAATCCATAGATAAGATGTTACCCAATCCTAACATAGTAAGGAAATACATACGGTACTAAAAGTGACACAATGGGTCTAATATATTACACTGAAGAAGATGACGTGTATATTGACGGGGTTAAAAGCACTCTGTGTTACAGGAACACTGGGGTCAGGTACGGCCTAGGTGGTCTACCATGGAGCTACAAGCAATGACTAAATTACAGGTGACGTGTGTGTAACAGCATATGTTATCATGGCGTTCTTAACCCTTTATTCCCCCTGGTTACATGCTATTTTTTTTTTTTTTTTTAATATTGCTCTTAATTGTTAATAATTTATAACAGTTAAAAAAAACGGAAAAAAATATATAAAAAAAAAAATAACAATAATAATTAAAAAGAAAAAAAAAAACCTAAGCTCGTAGTCGTGTATAGGAAAAAATCTAAGCTGCTATGATCCGGAGGTGTTCTACACCTTATCATCCTCTGGCTGTGCAACGGTTGTTGAACTACATCTCCCATCATGCCACAAAAGGTATACTCATGCTTTATCTATACAAAGTTTTTTTTTTTAGTTTTTTTGTGGTTTTTGTTTTGTTTTTGAGACGGGGTGAAGTTCACAAGAAAAACAGTCCTTTGTCTGTCGCGGTGCACACTTCTTGTCCCATTTGAAGTGGTTGAAAAAATTTACAAAGACTTACACATAGAAAATGAAAAGGAGATTTTGGCACTTTATGGAAAAAAATACGGGAAAAAAAAAAATTAAATGGAAGGGGCCAAAAAATAACCTGGAAACATAAAGGGGAATAACTATGTGCAGAAGTCCAATCACTATTTACAGTATGAGGACACGGACAGATAGTAACCTTGCTCTTCTACTTTGCTTTATCGTGAGAATATATATTCGTATATTTCTTCCTCTAAGAGTCAACCCTGTGTACGCTCCTAAACAATCCGCCGATCACAGACTGGAATGGGTTAAAGAGAGTTGCCAGGGTGAAGTTCTGTAGTCCCAGCCTTAGTAATGCCATTTCTTCTAGGAGAACCGAGGGGCCGAGCGATCATTCGTGGTGGTCCTCTTGAGTTTAACCCCACGGCGGATGGCAATCAGCATATCTTCTCCGTGAGGAGCCTCCAATGGTGCAGAATCTGCTTCCTCTGGGCTGACTTGGACTGGGGCATCAGGGATAGAAGCTCCATCATCGTCATCATCCTCCTCATCATTTTCTGACCTTCCTTGCCTCTGTTCTTCCACTATCATGCCGTGAGGTCCCGGCACTGGAGGGTTCACAGAGGCCTGTCCGCTCCACAGTGAATTTGGTATGTCGCCCGTAAGCACCGCAGCTTCCATGAGGGAAGGAGAATCGGGACTCTGCTCATAGCATTCTTCATTAGTGTTGGAAAGCCCACTTGGCATATCTGGCACTGTGGGGGTCTTCACAGGTATAACTGGTGTCTTTATTGGTATGGGACCTCCACTGATAGTGCCGCGTCTCACTGATGGCTTGGTGGATGGTGTCCTACGAATGGTGGCCACACCAGGGGTGACGATTACTGGTCCAAAAGTGGCCGGTAGCCCAGCAGTGGAGGCCGGGCGTTTAGCTTGGAACATTCTCCTGTAGGACTGGCTGATATCGCTGTTTCGAGGGATGGTGGAAGATTTATCAAAATCCTGTGGATCAGGTTCTTGGTCTCCACTCACAGAGAAGTAGTCATAATCTGAAACTGAAGACAAGAGGGTGAGACATTTGGTTTCATGGAAAAGATTTTTTTGGGGGGGCTGAACTTTCAGTATGTGGGAAAACTCATGACAACTGCTAGAAAAGCTGAATTGTGGTTGTCAATAAAACAAAGATTTATTAAAGTCATTAATTTATAAAAAAATTTTTTAGATGGAAATGCCGTAAAATACATTTATACTGACATTTTAATAGGAAATATTTAGGTACTACCTTGCCAGTACTACTTTTTCTTAAATAACATTAACATAGAAATATCTAGGTACTGCCCAGCCAGGAGCTTTACTTCTCAATAACATCACTACTGAAATAGCTAGGTACCTCGCTCCTCAATGATATCACTATAGGAATACATAGGTACTACTCTGCCATGGCCTTGCGCCTCAAATATCTTGGTACAGCACTTCCAGGACCTTGCTCCTTAAAAGGGTACTCCTCCTCTAGACATCTTATCCCCTATTCTTTGAATAGACATCTTATCCCCAAAGAATAGGTGATAAGATGTCTGATCGCAGAGGTCCCGCAGCTGGGGACCCCCGTGATTTTGGCTGCGGCACCCCAGACGGATGACTGGCAATGTGAGGCAGAGGCTTGTGACGTCACCGCCATGCCCATAGACTTGCTTATTTGCATCGAGGGGGCGTGGCTGTGACATCACAAGCCTCCGGCGCTGCACCCGACGTTCTAAACGAACGCCGGGTGCAGCAGGGAGATCGTGGGGGTCCCCAGTGGCGGGACCCCTGCGATCAGACATCTTATCCCCTATTCTTTGGGGATAAGATGTCTATCCAAAGAATAGGGGATAAGATGTCTAGGGGTGGATTACCCCTTTAATGACCTCCCCATAAATGTGATACCCTCTACTACAATACCCATAGACTTGCATTGAGGGGGTGTGGCCGTGACGTCACGAGCCTCCGGCACTGAACCCGACGCTCGAGACGAACGCCGGCCGCAGCACGGAGATCGTGGGGGTCCCCAGCGGCGGGATCCCCACGATCAGACATCTTATCCCCTATCCTTTGGATAGGGGATAAGATGTCTAGGAGCAGAGTACACCTTTAATGACCTCCCCATAAATGTTATACCCTCTATTACAATACCCTGTGGGGGAGATCTATCAAAACCTGTCCAGAGGAAAAGTTGCTGAGTTGCCCATAGCAACCAATCAGATCGCTTCTTTCATTTTTAACATGGCCTTTGCAAAATGAAAGGAGCGATCTGATTGGTTGCTATGGGCAACTGGTCAACTTTTCATAAATCTTCCCCTGTGCTCCTTGCTTCCTCATCCAACATAGAATGGGTTCAGCGTGTACAATTTGTATATATACAAGCAGAACCCAAATAGAAACAGAAGAGATAATGGAGAGCACTATGGATTGTTTGCAGTACAGTGGTCCCTCAACATACGATGGTAATCCGATCCAAATGGACCATTGTTTGTTGAAACCATCGTATGTTGAGGGATCCGTGCAATGTAAAGTATAGGACAGTGGTCTACAACCTGAGGACCTCCAGATGTTGCAAAACTACAACACCCAGCATGCCCGGACAGCCATTGGCTGTCCGGGCATGCTGGGTGTTGCAGTTTTGCAACATCTGGAGGTCCGCAGGTTGTGGACCACTGTTAGAGGAAGTTGTACACACCTGTCCCCGCCGCTCCGGACCGTCACCGCTGCCCGGGATGTCGCCATCCATCGCTGTCGCCGCGTCCCCGAGGTGTCCCCGACGCTCCGACAAGGCCTCTGCTTTCCCGGCATCAGGTCGCTACGCACGCCGCTCCTATTGGATGACAGGACGGCGTGCGCAGCGACGTGATGACGACGATGGAGAGCGCCGACAATGCAGGGATCCTGAAGAGGACGCGCCGGAGCCCCGAGCCCAGGTAAGTGATCGTCAGCGGACCACACGGGGCACCGTAAACGGCTATCTGGTAGTAGCTGAAGCAGTCTGCGCTGCCGGATAGCCGTTTATGTGATGGCCCCGACATACAAAAGCATCGTATGTTGATGCTGCCTCTGAGAGGCCATCGCATGTGGAAATTATCGTATGTCGGGGCCATTGTAGGTCGGGGGGTTACTGTATTAGGTTATGAATGTCCAGCTATTATGAATAGGGGCCACAAATGATTGTTGTGTGGACAGGTCTCAGGCACCTACCTTGGGAAGGGATGGTATCTTCTGAACAGCATGGGGTTGTTGTCTGTGTGCTGTACCCACTAGAACATTGTAAGGAATCTCTGCTACTCCTCTGCGTATCGAGCTGCAATCCTCTGCTCAACGCCAGGGCCAAGTCGTCGCAGTTCTCTGTTTCTTCACCTTGCTGGTAAAATAAAAGGCGGAAAGAAAGTAAAACACAAAGCTACAAAGCTTCACTACGACCCGCCACCAGAAGAAGTCACTTCATCCAAGTCAACAAACGTGTCATCCATCATAAAGTTCTCTGGATCTACTCCTATGTAGAGCATAGAGCAGTGTTTCCCAACCAGGGTGCCTCCAGCTGTTGCAAAACTACAACTCCCTGCATGCCCAGGCAAAACTAACTGGGGTGCCTCCAGCTGTTGCAAAATTACAACTCCGAGCATGCCTAGGCAAAAATAACCAGGGTGCCTCCAGCTGTTGCAAAATTACAACTCCCAGCATGCCCGGGCAAAACTAATCAGGGTGCCTCCAGCTGTTGCAAAACTACATCTCCAAGCATGCCCGGGCAAAACTAACCAGGGTGCCTCCTGCTATTGCAAAACTACAACTCCTAGCATGCCTGGGCAAAACTAACCAGGGTGCCTCCAGCTGTTGCAAAATTACAACTCCCAGCATGCCTGGGTAAAAATAACCAGGGTGACTCCAGCTGTTGCAAAATTACAACTCCCAGCATGCCCGGGCAAAATTAACCAGGGTGCCACCAGCTGTTGCAAAACTAAAACTCCCAGCATGCCTGGGCAGCCAATGGCTGGCCAGGCATGCTAGGAGTTTTAGTTTTGCGACAGCTGGAGGCACCCTGGTTGGGAAACACTGACACAGAGCCTACTCCCAAAATAATGAACATACAGAAGAGAGCAATACAATAGTCAACAGAGCAAACACTCAACATTTCAACCAGGTGTTAGAAGCAGAAGACGACATTGGAGAGAAGCGTGGTTAAAGCAGAGACGCCCCATTTGCATCACTCTTTACCCTGGACGGTGCGGGCACACTGGCATTTCTGTGAAATCGGACATCGCTGGTTGGTCCTAGAGCTGAGCTATAGCCTCCTCCACAGGGATCAGCTTCACGTTTACGTCTCTGAAGAGTATTCACCGTAGGCTGGTCGTATGGACCTGGCTTAGCCCAGTCCTGGATGAAAGGTTACAGGCTGTATATATATATATATACACGTATCCAAAGCACTTTGTTCACTCAAGGAAAGAGGGTTTAGTCCTGACAGAAATGGTGGCTGACCTTGACCAATGCTTTCTAAAAATTCACCGACCCTTCATAGAGTTTTAATTTAGGGTGGGGGTAATGCAGACCCCGATCATTAGCCCAATCATGGTCCTAGAGGGAGCTTTCTATGGAGCTTCTGAACTTCACCGTGAAAATGCATCCAAACAGGTTATAGAGCAGGAGGAGCTGAGAAGATTGATGTATAGTTTTGTTGGAAAACATTCAGCAGAACATGATACCTGCAGATTGTACTGTATTGTATATATCATCTGCTCAGCTCCTTCTGCTCTATAACCTCATACCTGCAGATTGCACTGTATTGTATATATCATCTGCTCAGCTCCTCCTGCTCTATAACATGATACCTGCAGATTGTACTGTATTGTATATATCATCTGCTCAGCTCCTTCTGCTCTATAACCTCATACCTGCAGATTGCACTGTATTGTATATATCATCTGCTCAGCTCCTCCTGCTCTATAACCTGATACCTGCAGATTGTACTGTATTGTATATATCATCTGCTCAGCTCCTCCTGCTCTATAACCTGATACCTGCAGATTGTACTGTATTGTATATATCATCTGCTCGGCTCCTCCTCCTGCTCTATAACATGATACCTGCAGATTGTACTGTATTGTATATATCATCTGCTCAGCTCCTCCTGCTGCTGTACTGTACTGTGTATATATATCTCATCTGCTCAGCTCCTCCTGCTCTATAACATGATACCTGCAGCTTGTACTGTATTGTATATATCATCTGCTCATCTTCTCCTGCTCTATAACATGATGCCTGCAGATTGTACTGTACTGTATATATCATCTGCTCAGCTCCTCCTGCTCTATAACATGATACCTGCAGATTGTACTGTATTGTATATATCATCTGCTCAGCTCATCCTGCTCTATAACATGTTACCTGCAGATTGTACTGTATTGTATATATCATCTGCTCAGTTCCTCCTGCTCTATAACATTATACCCGCAGATTGTACTGTATTGTATATATCATCTGTTCAGCTCCTCCTGCTCTATAACATGTTATCTGCAGATTGTACTGTATTGTATATATCATCTGAACAGCTCTTCCTGCTATATAACATGATACCTGCAGATTGTACTGTATACTATATATCATCTTCTCAGCTCCTCCTGCTCTATAACATGATACCTGTAGATTGTACTGTATTATATATATATCATCTGCTCAGCTCCTCCTGCTCTTTAACATGATACCTGCAGATTGTACTGTTTTGTATATATCATCTGCTCAGCTCCTCCTGCTCTATAACATGATACCTGCATATTGTACTGTATTGTATATATCATCTGCTCAGCTCCTCCTGCTCTATAACATGATACCTGCATATTGTACTGTATTGTATATATCATCTGCTCAGCTCTTCCTGCTCTATAACATGATACCTGCTGATTGTACTGTATTGTATATATGATCTGCTCAGCTCCTCCTGCTCTATTACATGATAACTGCAGATTGTACTGTATTGTATATATCATCTGCTCAGCTCCTCCTGCTCTATAACATGATACCTGCAGATTGTACTGTATTGTATATATGATCTGCTTAGCTCCTCCTGCTCTATAACACGATACCTGCAGATTGTACTGTATTGTATATATCATCTGCCCAGCTCCTCCTGCTCTATAACATGATACATGCAGATTGTATTGTATATCTCATCTGCTCAGCTCCTCCTGCTCTATAACATGATACCTGCAGATTGTACTGTATTGTATATATTATCTGCTCAGCTCCTCCTGCTCTATAACATGTTACCTGCAGATTGTACTTTAATGTATATATCTTCTGCTCAGCTCCTCCTGCTTTATAATATGATACCTATAGATTGTACTGTATTGTATATCTCATCTGCCCAGCTCCTCCTGCTCTATAACATGATACCAGCAGATTTTACTGTATTGTATACATCATCTGCTCAGCTCCTCCTGCTCTATAACATGATACCTGCATATTGTACTGTATTGTATATATCATCTGCTCAGCTCTTCCTGCTCTAAAACATGATACCTGCAGATTGTACTGTATTGTATATATCATCTGCTCAGCTCCTCCTGCTCTATAACATGTTACCTGCAGATTGTACTTTAATGTATATATCTTCTGCTCAGCTCCTCCTGCTCTATAACATGATACCTGCATATTGTACTGTATTGTATATATCATCTGCTCAGCTCCTCCTGCTCTATAACATGATACCTGCATATTGTACTGTATTGTATATATCATCTGCTCAGCTCTTCCTGCTCTAAAACATGATACCTGCAGATTGTACTGTATTGTATATATCATCTGCTCAGCTCCTCCTGCTCTATAACATGATACCTGCAGATTGTACTGTATTGTATATATCATCTGCTCAGCTCCTCCTGCTCTATAACATGATACCTGCAGATTGTACTGTATATATCATCTTCTCAGCTCCTCCTGCTCTATAACATGATACCTGTAGATTGTACTGTATTGTATATATCATATGCTCAGCTCCTCCTGCTCTATAACATGATACCTGCATATTGTACTGTATTGTATATATTATCTGCTCAGCTCCTCCTGCTCTATAACATTATCCCTGCAGATTGGACTGTATTATATAGTATATTCTCCCTAATGACCAGCAACAAAATAAAAAATTATGTTTAGAGTTTGAGCCACCATTTCCGATTCAGAAACCTAAAGAGCAAGTATGACAAAAATGTTACCTACTAAATCTTATGCTAAAACAGAATTGCTCAAATTCTATATATTAACATTTCATTAACCTCTCAAAAGAAGGATTTACCTAAAAGAGCAAATAACATTGTAGTTATTAAAAGAGAGGAAGTGTTAGAAGAAAGAAGAAATCACCCAGATGGCCGATAATACTTCAGTTCACAACCCCCATCTGCATTATGGTACAGGATCCTTAAAATTGGTCAATGGGGACATACAAAGGGCAGATAAAGTATCACTACCATTGTAGGTGGTCAGTAGGCTGTGTGATGGAACATGGCGCACACCTCTGTGTGATGTCCTATAGAGTTGCCAATGAAGATCCTGGCCGCATGAATATAAGGCTGGGTTCACACCAACATTTTTTCTTATGCTGTTTTGCTTCATCATTAAAACAGAATAATAATAATAATAATAAAAAGAAATGCTGCAGTTGGGTCCATTACATGATGGGCACCAATGGTGTCCAACAGACCCCACTGAATTCAATGGGGCTGTTGGGTTTCCATCATTGTGTCCATTTTGCCATGGAATCTTCTACGCAGATGTGAACCCAGCCTTAAAGGAGCACTCCTTTGCACTTCCATCATGGTGAAGATAGGCATCAACTCTTAAAGGGGTAGTCTACTGGCCAGCGTTTGGAACTAAATGTTCCGAACGCTTTTTTCGCGCTGCAAGTCAAGCATGCCTCTTGTGACCTCAATGCAAGTCTATGGGAGGGGGCGTGACGGTAGTCACGCACCCTCCCATTGACTTGCATTGAGGGGCGCGGCCATGATGTCACGAGGGGCGTGGCCGACCCCCGCAGCACAAAAACAGCATTCGGAACCTTTAGTTCCAAACGCTGGCCAGTAAACTACCCCTTTAAGAGTAGATGCCTATGATGGATGTGCAAAGGCCGGACACTATTCAACCAATAAAAACCATCCTGGGGGAAAAAATATGACCGTATCAACCAATACTATTTCCCTGTAGGATCAGTCAATTGTGATATCCAATGGTGTCCATACTGGTGCCCATACTGAATATATATACCATTCACCTAATTATGACAAAATGGGTTATATCATCATCTAATGGCAGTCTACGAGTAATGCTCATAGCTCAATACCAGTCAATAGTTATATTGGGAACCCAAAAAGAAGGGGTTCCCATTAGATGGTATACACATATACATGACCATTCCAGGTGGGGGTTGTGCAAAACTGAGGTTTACAGGATAAACATGGGGGGGGGGGGGGGGGGGGGACTTTTCTGGTGTCAAACATCGATACATTCCCTCCCCATAAATTTTTCAATAAATCTAAAAAGGAAGACACTGAAAAAATATTAGTCGGTGACACAAGACGAGCAGTGAAAGTATGAAGAGTCAGGTGACAGAAGACGAGCAGTGAAAGTGTGAAGAGTCAGGCTGTACAGCATAAAGACAAACCTTCCAGGTGGGGATCTTAGATGATGGTAACATGCCCGGCCCAATGGTGTAATAGTGCTGACAATCTGAGCTAGACCGGGTCCAAGGACGGGAGGCTGGGAGCGGGAAATGGGTGAAATGACCGGCGGAGGACGGGTCATTGGACAAACCAAAGTGATAATAGCCATTAGACAACTAAGGACAAACAATACGGAGGAAAGAGAACAAAACAGGGAAAAAATAAATCAATATGATGGTCAAACGAGGGGAACGGAAAAAAAAACAACAACAACAACAACAATTTAGGACTTAAAGGGGTACTCCACTGGCCAGCGTTTGGAACATTTAGTTCTGAATGCTGTGCTCACGCTGTGGGGGTCACGATGTCACGCCCCGCCCCCTCAATGCAAGTCTATGGGAGGGGGCGTGGCGGCCCCTCCCATAGACTTGCATTGAGGGGGCGGGGCGTGATGTTGCAACAGAGCATGGCCGATCGCTGCACCGCGAGCACAGTTCGGAACTAAATGTTCCGAACGCTGGCCAATGAAGTAACCCTTTAAAGGGGTTTTACCACTAAAAGCCTTTATAACCTACCCACAAAGCGGGAGATAAATGTGAAATTGCTGGAAGTCCAACCACGAGGACCCCCTACAACTCACAAGAAGGGAGGACTATCCTTTATATAAGATAAGGCCAGGGACTATTCATAATGTTCAAGATATTGGGCAGACTAGATGGGCCAAATGGTTCTGCTGACACATTCTATGTCTCCATGGTAACAGACTACAAATTCTCTGTAGTCTGATCCCGCAATCATACTCCTACCTATCAGCTGGTTAGGGGGATAGACGGATGATAATATGACTGCAGGATGCGGGATGATAATATGACTGCAGGATGATAATATGACTGCGGATGCGGGATGATCATATGACTGCAGGATGCGGGATGATCATATGACTGCAGGGACGGACTACATAGGTTTCATAGTCTGTTCCCATGGTGGACACTCATAGATCTGCAAAGAAGCTCTATATACATCATGTTAGATTATGTGAAGGTGAACATAGCCTTTAAGGAATTGATAATATTCCTATCAATCTTGGCCTAGTCCCAAAATGGCTGCCTCTATGGGAGGGAAATCAATAAAAAAATAATCAATGGGAACATAAAAATGGATAATATGATGGAAAAATACCACAAGATGAAGTCACACGAACACATTTATACATAATGCTACACAATATCCCAGCAGAATAGTGAGCGCAGCACTGGAGTATAATACAGGATATAACTCAGGATCAGTAAAGGATAAGTAATGTAACATCTGTACACAGTGACCTCACCAGCAGAATAGTGAGTACAGCTCTGGAGTATAATACAGGATATAACTCAGGATCAGTACAGGATAAGTAATGTAATGTATGTACACAGTGACCTCACCAGCAGAATAGTGAGTACAGCTCTGGAGTATAATACAGGATATAACTCAGGATCAGTACAGGATAAGTAATGTAATGTATGTACACAGTGACCCCACCAGCAGAATAGTGAGTACAGCTCTTGAGTATAATACAGGATATAACTCAGGATCAGTACAGGATAAGTAATGTAATGTTTGTACACAGTGACCTCACCAGCAGAATAGTGAGTACAGCTCTGGAGTATAATACAGGATATAACTCAGGATCAGTACAGGATAAGTAATGTAATGTATGTACAAAATGATCCCACCAGCAGAATAGTGAGTACAGCTCTGGAGTATAATACAGGATATAACTCAGGATCAGTACAGGATAAGTAATGTAATGTATGTACACAGTGACCTCACCAGCAGAATAGTGAGTACAGTTCTGGGGATATACAGGATATAATTCAGGATTAGGATACTGTATGCACACTATGGGGGAGATTTATCAAAACCCGTCCAGAGAAAAATTTGCTGAGTTGCCCATAGCAACCAATCAGATCGCTTCTTTCATTTTTGAAAAGGCCTGCGAAAAATGAAAGAAGCGATCTGATTGGTTGCTATGGGCAACTCAGCAACTTTTTCTCTGGACGGGTTTTGATAAATCTCCCCTTATGAATCAGTTTTTCGTGTACAATTGATATCAACTGTAAAATGACATTCATCAACTTTAGGTTATTTAAATATATATATATATATATATATATATATATATATATATATATATATATATAGTCAGTAACATAACTTCAGATATTTAAGCATTTTACAACATTTAACAAAAAAATTAAAATAATAATAATTCATATACAGAACATGAAGCCGTTGACACAGTTTCCACCATATTACACAGGGTGGGTCTCCTATCATTTTGCATCCAACCCCCTATTCTGACTTACATAGATGTAGACATTGTGCGACTGTCAACAGAAGAAACACACAAACTAAAGAAACACATGTTTAGCTCACAGAGCATTGTCTACACTTGATACAATTGTATCACTTCTCAGCTGAGAGCAGGCCTAGCTATGTACAAATAATTGTATTAGTATGGAGTCCATTAAGTTTAGCTCACAGAGCATTGTCTAGACTGGATACAATTGTATCTACTTCTCAGCTGAGTGCAGGACTAACTATGCACAATTTATCAGTCTGGAGTTCAGGATGTTTAGCTCACAGAGCATTGTTTAGACTGGATACAATTGTATCTACTTCTCAGCTGAGAGCAGGACTAGCTATGTACATTGTATCAGTCTGGAGTCCAGGATGTTTAGCTAACAGAGCATTGCCTAGACTGGATACAATTGTATCTACTTCTCAGCTGAGAGCAGGACTATCTATATACAATGTATCAGTCTGGAGTCCAGGCTGTTTAGCTCACAGAGCATTGTCTACGCCGGATACAATCATATCCCCTTCCCTGCTGAGAGTAGTCTGCGAGTGTTCTCATTCACTGACAGCAAACATATATGAAAACAGTGAAGAAGTGAAACACCAAATATATTTGAAAGGAAACTGCTGGAAATAGAACAATTCTAGAAAAAGAAGCTATGATTTCCAACCAGAAGTTATGTTTTCTTGAAAAATGGCGCAAACCTGAGTTTGTCACTTTGCAGCATTGTTTGGGATATCCCAGTATGTTACTTGGGGTTCTACATAGGACTGCGAGTAAATTGTCTGCAGTGAACTATCCCTTAAAGGGGTACTCCGATCGAAAACTTTATTTTTTTTTATCAACTGGTGCCAGAAAGTTAAACAGATTTTTAAATTACTTCTATAAAAAAAATCTTAATCCTTCCAGTACTTATTAGCTGCTGAATACTACAGAGGAAATTATTTTCTTTTTGGAACACAGAGCTCTCTGCTGACATCACGAGCACAGTGCTCTCTGCTGACTCCTCTGTCCATTTTAAGAGCTGTCCAGAGTAGGAGAAAATCCCCATAGAAAAGATATGCTGCTCTGGACAGTTTCTAAAATGGACAGGGATGTCAGCAGAGAACACTGTGCTCATGATGTCAGCAGAGAGCACTATGCTCATGATGTCAGCAGAGAGCACTGTGGTCATGATGTCAGCAGAGAGCACTGTGGTCGTGATGTCAGCAGAGAGAGCACTGTGTTCCAAAAAGAAAAGTATTTCCTCTGTAGTATTCAGCAGCTAATAAGTACTGGAAGGATTAAGATTTTTTAATAGAAGCAATTTATAAATCTGTTTAGCTTTCTGGCACCAGTTGATAAAAAAAAAAGTTTTCCACCGGAGTACCCCTTTAATGCAGTGTTTCCCAACCAGGGTGCCTCCAGCTGTTGCAAAACTACAACTCCCAGCATGCCCGGACAGCCTTTGGCTGTCCGGGCATGCTGGGAGTTGTAGTTTTGCAACAGCTGGAGGCACCCTGGTTGGGAAACACTGCCTTAATGCACCGTTCAGTGAAATAACAGTTCATAATCCTACAAATCCCACAACTGAATAGCGCCCCCTCTAGCAGCCTCGCGGTCCATTCACCTTATCAGTGGAGGCCCACGCTCCCATGGTGGATCCAGAACTCACAGAAGTCGGGGAGCTGCACTCGCTCACGGACTGGCAGGTCTCAGAGGCTTCAGATGACGCTGAACTGGATGAATTCTGCTATGAGAGAAGGAGAAGATAAGGTGGATGATCAAATAACAGGACAGAAAGTCGGAAACAATTTCTGTAGTCAGTGGAGCCCCGTCTATGGCGCAAGGGTGGATAAATGAAACATCTACAACAACAAGCAGGTCAGCAGATCTTTAAAGGAGTACTCCAGATTACAAAAATCGGACCCCCGCTATCTGACACTAATCCCTTATCTTTTGGAGAGGGGATTAGTGTCAGATAGCGGGGGTCCGACTGTTGGGACCACCTGCGATCTCCAGCCTGGCGCACCTGGCTCTCCCATGCACGGAGCTGTGCCGACCACCACACAAACCGATGGTCAACAAGCCACCTACATGTATATCTATGGGAGAGCCAAAGATACCTGAGTACAGCACTTCGGCTCTCCCATAGAACTGAAGAGAAGGCATGTGCCGACCCCCGCTCTGTCCAGCAAAGTTAAAGTGTCGGGCAGGAGATCACAAGGGTCCCAGCGGCAGAACCTCAGATGATCTGACACTTATCCCCTATCCTAAGGATAGGCAATAACTTTTATTTTTTGTATTTTTTTTTTATTTTTTTTAAGCTGGCTAAATCCCCTTAAAGGAATTCTGGTCTTGTAATAAATGAGAACCAACTGTTTCTAAAAGGGATATTCCAATCTTATATTGGTATTTTACTAAATTATAGGAAATCAGAAGATTAAAAAATAAATAAATATATATATATATCCCACTGGGTCTTGGATGGTGTAGGGCTGCATCCACAGCAATGTTGAAGAAATCAGAATCATATATATAATACCGTATTTATCGGGGTATACCACGCACCGGCCTATAACACGCACCCTCATTTTACCAAGGATATTTGGGTAAAAAAAAGTTTTTTACCCAAATATCCATGGTAAAATGAGGGTGCGTGTGTGCGCGTGTATACCCACGATACACCCCCAGGAAAGGCAGGGGGAGAGAGGCCATCGCTGCCGGCCCTTCTCTCCCCCTGCCTTTCCTGGGGTGTAGAGCCCTGCTGCCGGCCCTTCTCACCCCCTGGCTATCGGGGCCGCTGCCCGTTCTGTCCCCCTGACTATCGGCGCCGGCGCCCCATTGCCGGCGCCGATAGCCAGGGGGAGAGAAGCGGCGCCGGCAATGGGGCAGCGGCGCCGATAGCCAGGGGGAGAGAAGGGCCGGCAGCAGGGCTCTAGACCCCCAGGGCAGGCAGGGGCAGAGAAGCCGGCAGCGCTGGTGGTCTCTGCACCTGCAAAGCTGCTGTAGTTCATTGATTTAAAGCGCCCGCTTTAAATCATTGAACTGCAGCGGCTTATCGGCGTATAACACGCAGGTAGACTTTAGGCTAAAAATTTTAGCCTAAAAAGTGCGTGTTATACGCCGATAAATACGGTATATATAAATATATATAAAATAAATATCATTTATTTTAATAATTTTTCTACCTGGATTCACAGTGTGTATTCTATCCCCTCCTTTTTTGTTTTTTTTCCACTTGGCCTGAACTCCGCCCCACCCCCTCAGTCTGACTGGGAGCACATGGTCAGTGAGCTTTTACACCTTATTCACACTGGTGTGGTGCTGGGCGGCGTCCGTTGCTGCCGTGGCGCTGTGTCTGCAGGGGGGTGCGGCCCAGAGACTGGTTTGAGTGGTATTGGGGCCGCTCTGCCAGTGGGTCGTTCCCCCTGTGGGCACTGGTGTCGAGGCGGTGGTTGACACCGCCCAGTGCTACGCCATTTTATGCTAGGGACGTTAAGGACCCACTCTTAATAGGGGGCCTTGACGTGGCGAGTGGGTTTGTACCTTTTGATCAAAATGTATAATAACAACCTGTTAGTTTTTGAAATTATGCTGAGAAGCAATTAGATTAAAATCCAAAATTGTGGATGTGCGGCCATGTCTGTTTTTTCTACCAGAATTCACACACACATATATTTATTTCTTCTTGCTGTGGCTGCTGCCCTGCACATCCGAAACGCAGTGGGACTAAGAGGGTGAGCTGGATACAAGTTGGTGGGTTTGAATCACTAAATTATACCGCCATTTTATGATCAGTCGGGGTCCAGCTCTTCTGACTAGAGATGAGCGAACTTACAGTAAATTCGATTCGTCACGAACTTCTCGGCTCGGCAGTTCATGACTTATCCTGCATAAATGAGTTCAGCTTTCAGGTGCTCCGCTGGGCTGGAAAAGGTGGATACAGTCCTATGAGACTCTTTCCTTGGAATGTATCCACCTTTTCCAGCCCACCGGAGCACCGGAAAGCTGAACTCATTTATACAGGATAAGTCATCAACTGCCGAGCCGAGAAGTTCGTGACGAATCGAATTTACTGTAAGTTTACTTCCGACGATGGGAACAGTAGCTGGCCCTATTGATTTGGGCAGAGCTATACTGTACTCATCCCCGGCCACTGTACCCCCTTTATTCTCCGGATCAGCGAGAACTCTAAATCAGGGTTTCCCAACCAGTGCGCTTCCAGCTGTAGCAAAACTACAACTCCCAGCATGCCCAGACAGGCAGACACATCTATATAAGAGAAGATTCTTACCTGGTTCACAGCCTCTGGCGGCATGGGGGACGGAGACTTTGACTGAAAGGCATCCTGGGAGATGAAACCCGAATCGTGGGAGGACACGCTGGACAGCCTCATGGGGGCCTGCTGGGGCAGATTGGAGCTGCGATAGCGATAGTGCGAAGTGGGTGAGTGTGAGTGGGAACCACTGGATCTGGAGTCACTACTGTTAACGCTGTTCAGACTGCTGTGTGAGACAAAGGAAGGGGGGCGGGAGGCAAGGAAAAGACGAGAGGGGCAGTAAAAGGTTGGGGGTAGGTGGTTTAGGGGGGTTTATAAAGAAAAGAAAATGCAGGGGTAAGAAGAGGAGGAAAGGGAAAAAGCAAGCACCAAATTAAAACTCCACCAATCTTCGGGCAGCATGAGCACCAAAAACACACACAATACAGGAAGACAGTATCCGAGGTGTCGGATGCTGCAAGTGACAGGTTTGCATGCATTGCGGCGTTCCGTAACCTGCAGTTCTCCGGCTGTTGCGAAACTACAACTCCCATGATGCCCTGACAGCCGAAGGCTGTCAGGGCATCATGGGAGTTGTAGTTTCGCTACAGCCGGAGAGAGACGCAGGTTACGAACACTGAATAATTGGATATATATATCATCTCATCTCATACTGTAGGAGTGTGCACACAGTCATGTATAACGCACACAGGTTGCTGCTTTGAGCATGCTCATGTGGTTCCTCTGGGACTGGCACATGGGGGGGGGGGGGCAAGGCAGCATCGCAGTGTGTTGGACAGACAACAGGGGGAAAGGGGGATATTTCAGAACCATTAAGAACAGCATGCACATTAAACAGTTTTATTGCACACAAAAAACTGTTTTTACCCGAAGTGAACGGCAATACTCAATGCAATATACACAAGGGACCGTGTGACACACAGACAGGTCAACTCCTTATGTATTGGTTAGATGCAGGTCCTGGTTGAGCCAGGAATTCAAAGGTTAATTGGCGCAATAACATTTAGCATTATAAACCAACATAGACATGAAAGAAAAGAGTCAGGTGTAATGTATGAGTTTTATCCTATGAAATTACATTGGTCCTACTGACTGGTAAACATGTTGTGGTCACTGTACCGCCTCTTCTACATGAGGACGTGGCGGTGGTCTGCCTATCTGCCCTTATTCTAAGACAAGGGTGACAGCGGCTTCACATTGCTACCGCAGTGGCCACTGCAGGACAAATGTGGAATTACATGATGTCCATTCCTTTGAACTGAAATACTTGGCCTTGTCAGTTCCTCCAGCACCTATGAAGTTTTTATCCTGAACATTACCTTTAGCACCTGCCACGCCTACAGTTTAGAGTAATTCTGGAACACCCAGAGACTTATAAGACTGGTTACTATGACTATGAAGTCTGACACGCCGGTCAACAACCAGCCACAATCATGTATTCACGTAATACTGGAAACTATAGAGGCTTAATTGTCTGAAAAACATGTTTTAGTGGTTGTCCCGCCTGGACAATTCATCCTCTAAATGGACATGGCGGCGGTCTGCTGATCAGTTCTTACTCTAAAACAAGGTTGAAGGCGGCTTCACATTGCTACTGCAGCGGCCACTACAGGGCAGATGTGGAATAACAAGGCTGCCATAAACTGCTATACTTGGTCGTGTTGGGTCCTCCAGCAACCATGCTGTTCTAATCCTTGGCAATACATTTAGAACCTGCCACGCTTTCTCTGTCCTCAGTTAAAGGGGTACTCCGCTGCACACATCTTATCCCCTATCCAAAGAATAGGGGATAAGATGTTAGATCGCAAGGTTCCTGCCGCTGGGGACCCCCGCGATCCCTGGCCCGGCACCACTGTCATTCGTGGCACAGAGCGAATTCTGCTCCGTGCCTGATGACTGGCGATGCAAGCCGCCACGCCCCCTCCATTCAAGTGTATAGGAGGTGTGACGGTTCTGTACTAGCCATCATGTCCCTCCCATAGACATGAATGGAGGGGGCGTGACTTGACGGCACAAGCGCGGAAGCTGCAAACTTCCGTTTTCCGGACGACGCAGCTGCCGGCCTGGAGATTACCGGGGTCCCAAGCGGACGGATCCCTGCGATAGGGGATCCTTTGGATAGGGGATAAGATGTGTGCAGAGGAGTACCCCTTTAAGACTGGTTACTATGAAGTCTAACACACCAGTCACCAACCAGACACAATCATCTTTCCTCAAACATGGGAGATATTTCCTCATGATCTATCTCCATAACTTTAATAACAGACAGAGAAGTTGGGGGTTAAAGGGGTACTCCACCCTAGACATCTTATCCCCTATCCGCTGGGGACCCCTGCGATCTCGGCTGCGGCTCCACAGACATCCGGTGGACGGAGCAAACTTCTCTCTGTGCCGGATGACTGGCGATGCGGGGGCAGAGGCTTGTGACGTCACGGTCACGCCCCGCTCGTGATGTCACGGCCATGCCTCCTCAATGCAAGTCTATAGGAGGACCGTCACGCCCCCTCCCATTGACTTGCATTGAGGGGGTGTTGCCACGACGTCATGAGCGGGGCACGGCCGTGATGTCACGAGCCTCTGGTGCTGCACACTATGCCCTAAACGAACGCTGGGTGCAGCAGGGATATCACGGGGGTCCCCAGTCCCCAGCAATCCGAAATCTTATCTCCTATCCTTTGGATAGAGGATAAGATGTCTAGGGGCGGAGTACCTCTTTATGGGGATTGTTCAGAATTAGAAAATCGTGGCTGCTTTGTTCCAGAAAGAGCGCTACCACGGGTTGTGCCTGGCGGTACAGTTCAAATCAGTTGAAGTGAATAGGGTGGGGCTGCAATAGCAGGCGTAACCTCTGAAACAAGTGTGGCGCTGCTTTTTGGAAGAAAGCTACCATGTTTTTCTAATCCTTGTTTTCTAATCTGTTAAACCCTTCCAGGCTTTATTTAGGACAGATTGGTTGCTATGGCCGCACAGCCTGAAAGGCCCATTGATATAACCAAAGGCGTAGCTTGTAGCTTCTGGGCCCTGATGCAAAATCTGCAACAGGGCCCCATATGCCAAATCTAATACTGGTCTCTTATGGGGCAAATGTGTTTTGGGGGCCCCGATGCAACTGCCACGTCTGCTACCTTTATAGCTACGCCCCTGGATATAACTGAGGTTGTTATGCAGTCTATCACTACCAACCTGACTGCCTAATTTCGATTTTTCTCTAAATTACAACCACAATGTAACAATGGGCTGTTCACTACCCAGAGACCTACAAAGAGACCCCATCACTTACCTGCAGACACTGGACTTGCGGGACATGGTGGTACTTGGAGAGGACGGTGGAGTCTGGTAAGACCAGTTATAGTCTGAGCCCTTTAGATCATGAATCACCTATCGAGAGATAAAGAAATCTTATTATCTGTCCCATCCATTCCGAAATGAGGATCTTGGGGGAGATTTATCAAAACCTGTGCAGAGGAAAAGTTGACCCGTTGCCCATAGCAACCAATCAGATCGCTTCTTTCATTTTTCAGAGGCCCTTTTCTAAAATGACAGAAGCGATCTGATTGGTTGCTATGGGCAACGGGTCAACTTTTCCTCTGGACAGGTTTTGATAAATCTCCCCCATTATGTATAACAAGTAGAGACCCGACACCTATAAAGATATGTAAGACGTAGCAGTGATCATGGAGACATCGCTGAACAATTGGCTTCTCCCGCGCCTGATACGGCTGATATCATTGAGCCAAAGAATGCATTCAGTATATCAGCCTTTTAAGAAAGACCCCATCGGTAAAAATCCAGATATGTGTCCTGTAGTCAGTCACCTGTTCACTGGCGGACGGTAGTTTATGTGGATCCATGGTGAGGGTCTTCAGGTCTTCAGATATTGTTTGGAGGTGAGTGATCTCCCCCAACATTGAAATCTCTTCCTCCTAATTCACAAAATGACACAAGATCAGGTGACGGCTAGAACCAACAAAATCAAACAATCCACCTTAAAGGGGTTCTCCACCCCCCAGACATCTTATCCCCTATCCAAAGGATAGGGGATAAGATGTCTGATCGGGCGGTTGGGGTCATGACATCACCGACACGCTCCTTGTCACGTCACGCCACGCCCCCTCAATGCAAGTCTATGGGAGGGGGCGTGGCACCGCCACGCCCCCTCCCATAGACTTGCATTGAGGGGGCGTGGTGTGACGTCACAAGGGGGCGTGACCGCAACGTCACAATCCCGCCGCCCGCTTCAAGCATTCAGAAAAAAAAATTCCGAACGCCGGGGCTGCTGAGTACCTCTTTAAATGCCAAGAATGGGGGAGCTGGTTCCCAGTAAACAAGTGGCCACCGCTGTGTCATGACTCTCCGGCCCCCGATATAATTTTTGAAATTTGTTGGAAACTCCCTTAACAAGGTGATTCTGGTTTTACATAAATAAGCTTAAAAGGGGTAGTCCAGTGGTGAAAAACTTATCCCCTATCCTAAGGATAGGGGATAAGTTTGAGATCGCGGGGGGTCCGACCGCTGGGGCCCCCTGCGATCTCTCTGTACAGGGCCCCGGCTCTCCGGCCAGATAGCGGGTGTCGACCCCCGCACGAAGCGGCGGCCGACACGCCCCCTCAATATATCTCAATGGCAGAGCCGGAGACTGCCGAAGGCAGCGCTTCGGCTCTGCCATAGAGTTGTATTGAGGGGGCGTGTCAGCCGCCGCTTCGTGCGGAGGTCGACACGCCCCCTTCCCGCGTGCTGTCGGGCTCCGTACAGGAGATCGCAGGGGGCCCCAGCAGTCGGACCCCCCGCGATCTGCAACTTATCCCCTATCCTTAAGATCCACATATAAATTATTAATATAGTATGATTTTTCAAGCAGTTTTCCAACATATACAAGTTTGCATCTTTTTGCGCCACCTAAGCCACTTTTCCTTATTTTTTTAAATCAACTGGTGCCAAAATTTTTTAAAAGATTTGTAAATTAATTCTGTTTAAAAATCTTAATCCTTCTAGTACTTAGGAGCTGCTGTATGCTCCACAGAAAGTTCTTTTCTTTTTGGATTTCCTTTCTGTCTGACCACAGTGTCTCTCTGCTAACACCATTCTCCATTTTAGGAACTGTCCAGAGCAGGAGCAAATCCCCATAGCAAAACTCTCCTGCTCTGGACAGTTCCTGACATCGACAGAGGTGTCAGCAGAGAGAGATTTTTAAATAGAATTAATTTACAAATCTGTTTAACTTTCTGGCACCGGTTGATTTAAAGAAAAATGTTTTCCAGCGGAGTACCCCTTTAAAGTAGGTGGGGTCAAGCGGGAATGGGCATGGCCACCCACAGCCCGCCAGAATTCCCTACCCTACACCAGAAATTGAGTAGTCTGAGACATGGACGGTTGCACCAAATGTATTATGAGGCTTGTGTCTCTTGATGGGGTTTTTATGTGATGCCAAGTTGGTAAAATCAGATGTAAAATGACAATTCATCTATATGAAACCGGTGAAAATTTTTTTTTTCATATCAACTGGCTTCAGAATTTAAAAAGATTTGTAAATTACTTTTATTAAAAGATCTTAATCCTACCAGTACTTATCAGCTGCTGAAGTTGAGTTGTTCTTTTCTGTCTGACAACAGTGCTCTCTGCTGACACCTCTGTCCATGTCAGGAACTGTCCAGAGCAGGGAGAGGTTTGCTATGGGGATTTGCTCCTGCTCTGGACAGTTCCTGAGACATACAGAAGTGTCAGCAGAGAGCACTGTGGTCAGACAGAAAAGGACAACTCAACTTAGGCAGCTGATAAGTACTGGTAGGATTACGATTTTTTAATAGAAGTCATTTACAAATCTGTTTTAACTTTCTGGAGCCAGTTTATATGAAAAAAAAAAAGTTTTACACCAGAGTACCCCTTTAAGAAGGAGCAGACGTACTATGACAGGCCGGAGCATGGAGATAAAGGAGCAGAAGCGGCTGCGTTCCTCGATAAGCGCTTTCCTGACTGCTTGTTTCTCGGTCTCCTCCAGGAGCAGGTACTTGTCATTGACGTCTTGTAGAGCGCTGTCCAGCTGAGGCTGTATATCTCCTCTACCTGCAAACACAACCAGAAACACTGTGAGACAAACTTCTGGAGAGTCACTATATAGGGAGCAGAGGTAACAGTACTGCCAGGCTCTGGTGCCCAAACACCATCCACCACCTAAGATATGAATATCATAAACAACACACGGTAGGTCGGGGAAACCTTTCAGCTTTTGCACCTCCTAACAGCTCAGCGGAAATGGCCAAGATGGAGGGAAATTTGTCAAAATCACCAACTTGCTTTTCTCAGTCCAATGATAGCCCCTCAACTGGGAAAATGTCTACAAGTGCATTATAGAGTCTTGTATAGCATTCAATCATCTCTCACCAAGATGTACACTACCCAAAAGTAGCCTCAGAGAGCCTTTTTATAGGGCAGTGCGGGAGACCCAGTGTAGGTTGGTAGGTAGGTAGACAAATAGACAGACCGACAGATTCATCGATCGATATAAGATAGATACATATGAGATAGATGGATATGAGATAGATGGATATGAGATAGATGGATATAGATAGATAGATAGATATAAGAGATATGAGAATGATATGAGATAGATAGATATGAGATAGATAGATATGAGAGATAGATTTGAGATAGATAGATATGAGATAGATGATAGATATGAGATAGATAGATATGAGATAGATGATAGATAGATAGATATGAGATAGATATGAGATAGATAGATAGATATGAAATAGATGATAGATAGATATGAGATAGGAGATAGATAGATATGAGATAGATAGATATGAGATAGATAGATAGATATGAAATAGATGATAGATAGATATGAGATAGATAGATATGAGATAGATAGATATGAGATAGATAGATATGAGATAGATGATAGATTGATATGAGATAGATAGATATGAGATAGAGAGATATGAGATAGAAGATAGATATGAGATAGATAGATAGATAGATGATAGATAGATATGAGATAGATAGATAGATAGATAGGAGATAGATAGATATGAGATAGAAGATAGATATGAGATAGATAGATAGATGATAGATAGATATGAGATAGATAGATATGAGATAGATAGATATGAGAGATAGATATGAGATAGATAGATATGAGATAGAGAGATATGAGAATGATATGAGATGGATAGATATGAGAATTATATGCGATAGATATGAGATAGATAGATAGATAGATATGAGATAGATAGATAGATATGAGATAGATGATAGATAGATATGAGATAGATAGATAGATATGAGATAGATAGATAGATAGATATGAGATAGATAGATAGATATGAGATAGATAGATATGAGATAGATGATAGATAGATATGAGATAGATAGATGATAGATTGATATGAGATAGATAGATAGATAGATAGATAGATATGAGATAGATAGATAGATATAGGATAGCACAATAGGCGCTAGATGTCATCAACTTGACAAAAAGTGAGGATTGATGGGGTCTTCAGCCTCTCCACACCATTTCAGTAACGCTCCACATTTATTCGGATTTACCTTTCTTGGCCTTTTTTTGCAGTTTGAGGGTATCAGACGACTTCTTTTTGATTTCTTGCCGCGCCTTTTTATATTCTAGAAGATAATGATGAACACAAAAATGTAGTAAACTTGTCTTGTCCCCATATATATCCGGAGGACATTTATCTTTTCACAAGATCTAAAGGGGATGAGGGCTACAACTTCAAGGCAGTGTTTTCCAACCAGGGTGCCTCCAGCTGTTGCAAAAACTACAACTTCCAGCATGCCCGGACAGCCGAAGGCTGTCAGGGCATGCTGGGAGTTGTAGTTTTGCAACAGCTGGAGGCACGCTGGTTGGGAAACACTGCCTTACTGAGCACAGCAGAGTAGAGGACCCCCTATATGACATCCATCCGCCCTAACAGGCCATGCTGACGGGGTATGCTGTTAGGACCTGTGAGCACCTACCTTTTGCATGGTCCTTGTCCAGCTGATTGGCCACTTTCTTCCATTCCTCCACTTGCTCTTGCAGCGGGTTGATCAGACAGTCGATGAGGGCGCTGTAATGCAGGTTAATATCCGGTTTGGTAACAAGTCATAATGGTGACATATACAAGATTCCTATACGATATTCCTACACTATTTATATATTTATCTATTTTTTTCCCCCGAAACAGCGCCTCTCTCCCCAATAGGCAGGGGCCGGTATTGCAGCTCAGGCGCTGTCACTTAAGTAGAGCAGAATGTCACACGTGCCCACAGAGTGTCTGTGTATATTATGATACTATGTAAGGTTTCCAGCCATGATGTCACTAATAGGGTATTGTAAATGTGTATTACCCTTTTACAGCTGTATAAAAGCGATGGCCAATCCTTAGTACGGGCCGTCAATATCAGTTCGGTGGAGGTTTGACTCCTGACACCCATCAAGGGGCTGTAGCATTCCAGTGAGAGTTGCCTCCTCTTCCTGCAATATGATTTCCTAACACTGCCTAGATGTCCCAAGAATCCTCTGGCTGAGGGTGTGGTGTTTGATAACTGCACCTGGTCATCTAATCAGGCTGCTGGTGCTGCAGTTCCCAAACGGATAGCACAGCAGTATACAGATAAAGCTGGATGATAGGTTTATAACTACTATATATTCGGATCCCATAGAGAAAGCAGCTGCAGTATACAGATAGAGCTGGAGGGGAGGGGTATAATTACTATATATCCGGATCCCATAGAGATAGCAGCTGCAGTATACAGATAGAGCTGGCGGGGGAGGGGTATAACTACTTTATACCCTAATCCCATAGAGATAGCAGCAGTATACAGACAGAGGTAGATGGGAGATGTATAACTACTATATATATCCTGATCCCATAGAGATAGCAGCAGTATACAGACAGAGCTAGATGGGAGATGTATAACTACTATATATCCTGATCCCATAGAGCTAGCAGCAGTATACAGATAGAGCTGGATGATAGGTTTATAATTACTATATATCCGGATCCCATGGAGACAGAGATAGCAGCTGCAGTATACAGATAGAGCTGGGAGGGGTATAACTACTTTATACCCTAATTGCATAGAGATGGCAGCAGTATACAGACAGAGCTAGATGGGAGATGTATAACTACTATATATCCTGATCACATAGAGATGGCAGCAGTATACAGATAGAGCTGGAGATGAGGTGTATAACTACTATATATATCCTGATCACATACAGATGGCAGCAGTATACAGATTTTGCTGGATGGGAGGTGCTTAACTACTATATATCCTTATCCCATAGTGAAAGCAGCAGTATACAGATAGAGGGGAGGTGTATAACTACTATATATCCTGATCCCATAGTGAAAGCAGCAGCAGTATACAGTTAGAGCTGGGAGGGGAGGTGTATAACTACTATATATCCTGATCCCATAGTGAAAGCAGCAGCAGTATACAGTTAGAGTTGGAAGGGGAGGTGTATAACTACTATATATCCTTATCCCATAGTGAAAGCAGCAGCAGTATACAGATAGAGGGGAGGTGTATAACTACTATATATCCTGATCCCATAGTGAAAGCAGCAGCAGTATACAGTTAGAGCTGGGAGGGGAGGTGTATAAATACTATATATCCTGATCCCATAGTGAAAGCAGCAGCAGTATACAGATAGAGCTGGGAGCTAGTAGGAATGATCTGATAGACAATGAGGTCATCCTGTATTTCACAGGAAGTCAGATAACCCAGGGCTGACCACTTCCTCTGACACATTAAACACTGTGATTTTCTGTGGGTCAGACTGATAATCACATGACCTAGTTACAGTAATGAAACACAGGGATCCAGTTAGGTTGGAATAAAGCAGATGGTGCAGTAGGACTAGTGATGATGATGGTTGTGAATGATACGGGCAAAAGACAAAACAAAAACCCTGTATTTCTTCTTGTAGTCAGGGACAAAAGCAGCTAAACATTGAGAAAGACAGACGCTAATGCAGCCCAATCAGAGTGCCTCCAGCTGTTGCAAAACTACAACTCCCAGCATGCCTAGACAGCCTTCGGAAAGACAGACGCTAAAGAAGTGTTCCCCAACCAGGGTGCCTCCAGCTGTTGCAAAACTACAACTCACAGCATGCCTGGACAGCCTTCGGAAAGACAGACACTAAAGAAGTGTTCCCCAACCAGAATGCCTCCAGCTGTTGCAAAACTACAACTCCCAGCATGCCTAGACAGCCTTCGGAAAGACAGACGCTAAAGCAGCGTTCCCCAACCAGGGTGCCTCCAGCTGTTGCAAAACTACAACTCACAGCATGCCTGGACAGCCTTCGGAAAGATAGACACTAAAGAAGTGTTCCCCAACCAGAATGCCTCCAGCTGTTGTAAAACTACAACTCCCAGCATGCCTGGACAGCCTTCGGAAAGACAGACGCTAAAGCAGCGTTCCCCAACCAGGGTGCCTCCAGCTGTTGAAAAACTATAAATCCCAGCATGCCTGGACAGCCTTCAGAAAGACAGACGCTAAAGCAGTGATCCCCAACCAGAGTGCCTCCAGCTGTTGCAAAACTACAAATCCCAGCATGCCTGGACAGCCTTCGGAAAGACAGATGCTAAAGCAGTGTTTCCCAACCAGGATGCCTCCAGCTGTTGCAAAACTACAACTCCCAGCATGCCCGGACAGCCTTCAAAAAGACAGACACTAAAGCAGTGATCCCCAACCAGAGTGCCTCCAGCTGTTGCAAAACTACAAATCCCAGCATGCCTGGACAGCCTTCGGAAAGACAGATGCTAAAGCAGTGTTCCCCAACCAGGGTGCCTCCAGCTGTTGCAAAACTACAAATCCCAGCATGCCTGGACAGCCTTTGGAAAGACAGACGCTAAAGCAGTGTTTCCCAACCAGGGTGCCTCCAGCTGATGCACAACTACAAATCCCAGCATGCCTGGACAGCCTTCAGAAAGACAGACGCTAAAGCAGTGATCCCCAACCAGAGTGCCTCCAGCTGTTGCAAAACTACAAATCCCAGCATGCCTGGACAGCCTTCGGAAAGACAGATGCTAAAGCAGTGTTTCCCAACCAGGATGCCTCCAGCTGTTGCAAAACTACAACTCCCAGCATGCCCGGACAGCCTTCAAAAAGACAGACACTAAAGCAGTGATCCCCAACCAGAGTGCCTCCAGCTGTTGCAAAACTACAAATCCCAGCATGCCTGGACAGCCTTCGGAAAGACAGATGCTAAAGCAGTGTTCCCCAACCAGGGTGCCTCCAGCTGTTGCAAAACTACAAATCCCAGCATGCCTGGACAGCCTTTGGAAAGACAGACGCTAAAGCAGTGTTTCCCAATCAGAATGCCTCCAGCTGTTGCAAAACTACAATTCCCAGCATGCCTGGACAGCCTTCGGCTGTCCAGGCATGCTGGAAGTTGTAGTTTTGCAACAGCTGGAGGCACCCTGGTCGGGAAACACTGCGCTAAAGAAACAAAATAAGGAAGACGTGTAAACCAGAATCCAGGTGAGCACCTCTCAGCCTGTACTTACCTGATCTCTTCTCCCTACAACAATTGCGCTATTGTGCTGTATTGTTATGTCAGGAGGACACGTGTACACGCCGCCGCATACCGCCACTCACCACCTAAACACCATCATGTGGGGCCCGCAATGAGCGCACAGCTGACGTGTAGGTGTTTGTTTGGAAAATATGAGGTAATTTCCATAATGTTTAGATAGTGAGGGCGGAAAATGTAATGAATCCAAAGATCTGTAACCAAAGAGGACAGAGCCAAAGAGGCGCTGCGCCTTCCAGTGTGTGGCGTGTGAGGTCTGGCACACATCACCGGGCATCACCTCACCTCACCGGGCCTCACCACACATCACCGGGCCTCACCACACATCACCGGGCCTCACCACACATCACCGGGCCTCACCACACATCACCGGGCCTCACCACACATCACCGGGCCTCACCACACATCACCGGGCCTCACCACACATCACCGGGCCTCACCACACATCACCGGGCCTCACCACACATCACCGGGCCTCACCACACATCACCGGGCCTCACCACACATCACCGGGCCTCACCACACATCACCGGGCCTCACCACACATCACCGGGCCTCACCACACATCACCGGGCCTTACCACACATCACCGGGCCTCACCACACATCACCACACATCACCGGGCCTTACCACACATCACTGGGCATCACCACGCATCACCACACATCACCGGGCCTTACCACACATCACCGGGCCTCACCACACATCACCACACATCACCGGGCCTTACCACACATCACTGGGCATCACCACACATCACCACACATCACCACACATCACCACACATCACCGGGCATCACCACACATCACCACGCATCACCGGGCATCACCACACATCACCGGGCCTCACCCCACATCACCGGGCCTCACCCCACATCACCGGGCCTCACCACACATCGCCGGGCCTCACCACACATCGCCGGGCCTCACCACACATCGCCGGGCATCACCACACATCACAGGGCCTCACCCCACATCACCGGGCCTCACCCCACATCACCGGGCCTCACCCCACATCACCGGGCCTCACCCCACATCACCGGGCCTCACCCCGCATCACCGGGCCTCACCCCGCATCACCGGGCCTCACCCCGCATCACCGGGCCTCACCACGCATCACCGGGCCTCACCACGCATCACCGGGCATCACCACATATCACCGGGCCTCACCCCACATCATTGGGCCTCACCCCACATCATCGGGCCTCACCCCACATCACCGGGCCTCACCACGCATCACCGGGCCTCACCACGCATCACCGGGCCTCACCACACATCACCGGGCATCACCACACATCACCGGGCATCACCACACATCACCGGGCCTCACCACACATCACCGGGCCTCACCACACATCACCGGGCCTCACCCCACATCACCGGGCCTCACCCCACATCACCGGGCCTCACCCCACATCACCGGGCCTCACCCCACATCACCGGGCCTCACCCCACATCACCGGGCATCACCACACATCACAGGGCATCACCACACATCACCGGGCCTCACCCCACATCACCGGGCCTCACCCCACATCACCGGGCCTCACCCCACATCACCGGGCCTCACCCCACATCACCGGGCCTCACCCCACATCACCGGGCCTCACCACGCATCACCGGGCCTCACCACGCATCACCGGGCCTCACCACGCATCACCGGGCATCACCACATATCACCGGGCCTCACCCCACATCATTGGGCCTCACCCCACATCATCGGGCCTCACCCCACATCACCGGGCCTCACCACGCATCACCGGGCCTCACCACGCATCACCGGGCCTCACCACGCATCACCGGGCCTCACCACACATCACCGGGCCTCACCACACATCACCGGGCCTCACCACACATCACCGGGCCTCACCACACATCACCGGGCCTCACCACACATCACCGGGCCTTACCACACATCACCACACATCACCGGGCCTTACCACACATCACTGGGCATCACCACACATCACCACGCATCACCACACATCACCGGGCCTTACCACACATCACCGGGCCTCACCACACATCACCACACATCACCGGGCCTTACCACACATCACTGGGCATCACCACACATCACCACGCATCACCACACATCACCGGGCCTCACCACACATCACCGGGCATCACCACACATCACAGGGCATCACCCCACATCACCGGGCCTCACCCCACATCACCGGGCCTCACCCCACATCACCGGGCCTCACCACGCATCACCGGGCCTCACCACGCATCACCGGGCCTCACCACGCATCACCGGGCATCACCACATATCACCGGGCCTCACCCCACATCATTGGGCCTCACCCCACATCATCGGGCCTCACCCCACATCACCGGGCCTCACCACGCATCACCGGGCCTCACCACGCATCACCGGGCCTCACCACGCATCACCGGGCCTCACCACACATCACCGGGCCTCACCACACATCACCGGGCCTCACCACACATCACCGGGCCTCACCACACATCACCGGGCCTCACCACACATCACCGGGCCTTACCACACATCACCACACATCACCGGGCCTTACCACACATCACTGGGCATCACCACACATCACCACGCATCACCACACATCACCGGGCCTTACCACACATCACCGGGCCTCACCACACATCACCACACATCACCGGGCCTTACCACACATCACTGGGCATCACCACACATCACCACGCATCACCACACATCACCGGGCCTCACCACACATCACCGGGCATCACCACACATCACAGGGCATCACCCCACATCACCGGGCCTCACCCCACATCACCGGGCCTCACCCCACATCACCGGGCCTCACCACGCATCACCGGGCCTCACCACGCATCACCGGGCATCACCACATATCACCGGGCCTCACCCCACATCATTGGGCCTCACCCCACATCATTGGGCCTCACCCCACATCACAGGGCCTCACCCCACATCACCGGGCCTCACCCCACATCACCGGGCCTCACCACGCATCACCGGGCCTCACCACGCATCACCGGGCCTCACCACACATCACCGGGCATCACCACACATCACCGGGCATCACCACACATCACCGGGCCTCACCACACATCACCGGGCCTCACCACGCATCACCGGGCATCACCACACATCACCGGGCATCACCACACATCACAGGGCATCACCACACATCACAGGGCATCACCACACATCACAGGGCATCACCACACATCACAGGGCATCACCACACATCACCGGGCATCACCACACATCACCGGGCATCACCACACATCACCGGGCATCACCACACATCACATGGGGTGAACAATTCCATTTGTTTTTCTGCTGCGTCAGATCAATGAGTGAGGACTGGAACAGAGGCAGCAGAAAAACCAAAGGAATGGTTACTAGCCGGATGTGATGATACGTTACGTACTGAGGCTCAATACTCAGACGTTTCGGCTATTCCAAGGTCGCGTTGTGTCACGCAATTGGTCACTGCGATCGTGTAATGCTTTACCCAACAGCTGGAGTAACCTGAAGGGGTTAATCTAAGATTATATGTTATCCCCTCTGAGGACAAGGGACCTCTGGGAGGTGAGTGTATAACTACTATATATATATATATATATATATATATATAATATCCTGATCCAATAGGGACAGCAGCAGTATACAGATAGAGCTGGAGGGGGTGTATAACTACTATATATGTCCTGATCCCATAGGGACAGCAGCAGTATACAGATAGAGCTAAAGGGGGGTGTATAACTACTACATATGTCCTGATACAATAGGGACAGCAGCAGTATACAGATAGA